>NC_051154.1:353610741-353692939 GCF_013339745.2 Dermacentor silvarum | reverse complement strand
CGTTTGTTGAAGTGAGCCCTGTTCTGTTCGTGTTCTCCTGTGTGCTTCTTTGTAGATTCTGCGCTGAACACCAATGAATCATAGTATATGTTGTGCGACTATTTTAATGCGAAAGTGTTATATGGCCAATGATGCGGAAAATCCGGCGGCGTGGCCGAGATGGTACAAAAAGTCGCGTGGTCACAGAGACGCTTGCTGCTTCCTATGCCATATGGCGCATACCCACTACGGGGATCGGCCAAGCCGGCGGTTAAACAGGTGGGCGGGGGTAGAAAACTTGAGGGAAAAGTATTGTGAGGGAACAGTTGAAATTATCCAATAAACGAACTTGTGCCAGACACATTGTTTATTTTCTCAAATGAAAACGTGTGCTTTTGAAAGGACAGTAAGCTAGAAGGCAATAAAATAAATTTAATTGGAATTGTCTAAATGATAAATAATAAATCAGTAAATTAACAGGTATTCTCCCTTGTGTCACCAAGAACTCGCATACGGCCCTGCATACGTTCCTGTGGCTAAAACCCATGTAGATGCCCCAAAGAATAAATGTTTTCACTGTTTATAGCAATGCCTTATTTTCGGAACGGAATTTCGAAGTATTTCTTTCTCTGGATTGCGAATCGGCGCAGGTTAATAAAAGATCAATGGTTTCTGGTTATTTGCAGAAATGACATAGCGGGAACATCGCCAGACCAGACCTGTGTAGATAAAAATTTAGGGGTGGAATACGGCATGGTCATATTGTAAGGGAAATTTCCAATTTACGTGTGCACACCATTGCTTGTCCCAAGGGTAAAGTAAATGCTTTAGTCTGTGATTGGAATGTCTGTTTTGCAGAGTAATTTAAAAGAGATAGTTTTCTAAACCTAGTCGCGGTGATATAAGCGGAAGTCGGCAGAACATACTTGACTGGTCCATGTGGGATGTACGTGCATGTGCGTCGGCCATTTCATTTAAAAAACGAACCACGGTGACCTGGTACCCATATTAAGCGCTCCAGACGTAAAGTCGAAAGGATTAATGTTTATTCTAGTTCATTCAAAGCTGTATTGTCTGAGGATGAGGTGAGTGCTGTGCCACTGACAACGAATCAGGTATTGTTACAGCTGTCGAAGAATTTCCAGGAAGTTTTCGAAGACTAAAGTAGTTGCTAATAATTCTGCCTGAAATATAGGTGCAAAATCAGAAAGCCGCATTGAATAGGGCCAGGATAGCGCCCTCAGAAAAACAGCCTACACCCGCTTTCTCGTCACACACTGATTGCATCCGTCGCTATTACAGTATTGATTTTCATTTGCGCTAAATGATCTTGTAATTATCCGTTTAGATTTTAGTTGGCAGGGGTTTAGCATTGGAGAAAATATGTCGTCAAATTCAATTCTATAGCATTTACGGGTTTTTTGAAGGGATGATCTCGCGTATCTGAACATTTAATGGTGTACTTGTGCTCACAAAAAGAACCTGCGGATTGTATAGACGGACGATGTTTCTTCAAAGAACGCAGATCTTTCCTTAATAAATACATTCTGCGATCGTCTCAATGAAGATGCTTAAATGTTTAGGTAGGTTTTTACTGTAAGATGCTGAATCTGCAAACGAGTGTGGGTATCGGGGTCCTTGATATAATACATTATTAGCACCAATTTTGGCAATCCAAGACAAATCCGGAGGGCCTCTCACTCCAGAAGAACAAGGGGGTTATCTTGTATACTGGCCCACCCGAGAATAAAACGCACCCAAATTCCAATATGGGTCGAGCATACATACGAGAAATCATATGAGAGTGCCCCTGCGTAGCCCAGAGTGGCGGTGACCGATTTTCGAATCATGCCAACAACGCGTGCTGCCTAGCCTTAGATAACATGTTCGATGTGGTTGCACCAACTAAGTTTCTGGTCGTATATAACGCCTAGACACTTAATAATGTTACGCCGAGGGAATATTCCTTGACGGTATTGGAGGGAGACATTAAGAGGTATTTTAAGGAAATACAAGCAAGGCACTCTTGCTAACATTTAATGTCATACTAAGATCATCAAGCCAATCCTCAAGTATTGCTGAATATGATTGTCATATTATCTGCAGTGAGTGAATATCACTCGCTGACGCAAAGAATGCAACGTCATCTGCGTAAACATACATCGTCACACAGTGGAATTGAGCTCATTAAAATATTAAACAAAAGGAAGAAAGAACGGAACCCTGTGGAACTTCCCTGGACTGATATACATGTATTTTGACGCCGAAACACACCTTGGGAGCAATAGAAGTTCTACCTCTTACGGATTCAGAAATCCGATTTGTATATAAGAAGGAAATTCATGCTCTTTAGGATATTCAGGAAATGACATGCTTTACACTTCCGTATACCTTAGCTATATCAAGAGCCACCATCGCTGCAAACTGTCGCCTGTGTCGAGCAAGCTTAATACGTCCCTCCAAGTCACGTGCGTGCACCAAATCGAGCATCCCGGTCTAAATCCGACCTGACATGAACTCAGTAATGTTTTATTAGTTAAAAACCTCATTATAGGGTGTATAACGTGCCTCCTTCTACTAGTTTCCTAATATTAGATGCTAATGCAATGAGCCTTATGTTATCCATATGCAATCCCGCTCCTTTTTCTTATGTAGGGGGATAATCTTAGCAAGCCTCCAATCTGGAGGAATCCAACTCTTCTTTACGGAGTAGTTGAATATATTAAATAGGTCTCGTGGAGACACGTCAAATAATATATTTAGCACGCTCGTTGTTATACCATCTGGACCTGGAGCTGAGGCAGGTAGCAGTCTCACAACGTGCGAACGCTTCTGAATCGTTACATTTATAAAACTGTCCTCGGATGCAATCCTGACAAAGTTCAATTGTAAATGAGCTGTAAAACGGTTTTCTAATCCTCTGGCAATTTTTTCCAATGATTATGATAATTATTTAGACGACATGATTACTGAATAAATATTTACATGTGTTGGTATAGCCTTGCGAAAACGAAGAAACCTAAAAAGCGATCTTTATTGCCACTCTTCGACAGGTAATTATAACGTTTTATCGTAATTAATTTTTGCTGATGAAACTGTTCGTTTAAACATAGCTTTAGCATACGTATAGTTACTCCAATTTGTAGGGCATTGGTTAAGAAGTTTCTTCCACGCCGCCTTTCGGCGTCTGTAATCACGTGCACAGTCAGGGTTCCACCAGGGAGAGCCAGAACTACCTTTTGCTTTCGATAATGCAAACTCAGATTTCTTTAGGGTACCCTTAAAAACGGAGCAAAAGCGCATAGCTTTAGTGCCTATCTCCTTACCTGTCAAAGAAGATAGCGCCAACTGTAACGTTTTCTTAAATTTTGAATAGTCCACGAAAACATGTACTTCATTATCTAAAGAAATTAAGGGGCAGACAGTATCCATCAATATAGGACGGTGATCACTACTTGTGGCGTCATCAACGACAGCTCAAGATGAGAATGATAGACTTGAGCTAGCAAATGATAACTCTAAGACAGAGCGGGACTGACATCGAACAAAAATTGCACCTTTAGAATTTAAGGAAGTAAAATTGTTCGAAGAAGCCCAATCCCATAAACGTTACCCGGATGCATCAGTGCGGAAGGCCCACGCCACATGATGGGAATTGAAATCATCCGTGAACAAAGTGTTCTTTTTGCAGTAGTCCACGGTGACCTCAAGTGTACAGACATCTTGTATCCCAGCAGGGAAGTAGGTATTAACTATAGATAGCGGTGCGCAGCCTGGAAGTGTTATTTCTAATACTAAAATTTCGAATTGAGGAGACGTAGTCCGACATGAAATTTTTGCTCTATGACAAATTTTAGATGAAATGAGCCAAGCTAATCCTCCACCTCGGGAAGGCCTATCCAATTGAAAGCAACGATAGTTTTTTTAGTTTTTTAGATGAAAATTTTGACTAGCTGTCAACCAAGTATCTTGCAACATGTATGATGTCGGGAGTATCTTGGGAAATGAGATATAATAAATCTGTACCAGTAGAAAGTATTGACCGGCAATTCCACTGGAGTACCCTAAGGCACCCTATGTTGACGAAAGCTGAGCAGCAGCAACTGCTTGCTCCAAAACACTTTCTTTCAAAAAGTCTGTCCTATTAAGGGAATCTCTCGCACACTTTTTCGTTTTGGAGTTAGTACGGGAACTAGGCAATTTGTTATTAGAAAATCTGGTGCGTTTATTAGTCCGAGGGTCCATATCTACATCCTGATTGCCTAGCGACTCTGATTACATGCGAACTTGATAAAATTGCTGTGAACTTGAAGCTCGCGCTAAATCTGTTCTCGCGGAGGGGGTTGATTTCGGCAATTCTGATTTAGGAGACTGGGAAAGAGAGGAGGTCTGATTTTGGACACCACATTTTGTTATAACCTGAGCTATCTCTGAGAATTGCGTAGACAGTACTTGCACCAATGAGTCTGTCAGATTTTCCAGAAGCTTTTCTATTGCTTTTTTAACAGCTTTCTCTATTACGTTTGTAATCGTCTTGGAAAAAGATGAATCCATGCTGAATGAGTGGCGGGCTGTAACTCCAGCATATCCCTGTGTTCTGCTTTGAATTTCTGCAAGAGCTTCACGACGAGAGCAACGTCTCTTATCAATTATGTAGACCCCTTGAAGGTATTTTGATCTTGCAGGGAGTCGTCAGCGAGATGATTTCCATTACACAAACAGTATGATTCATCTTGAGATGTGCAATTGTTATCAAAATGTTCATCCCCGCATTTACGGCATCGAATGGTTGATCGGCAACCATTAGTGCTATGTCCGAAACGCCAACGCTTCAGGCTCTGTAGTGCTCGTGGGGCTAGGGGTTCAATCCTGTAAATCAATGGCCAGGCATTAATCTCTGATGGGCGAGCCGTCCCTGCAAACGTTGCGATAACTGTTTCAGTAGGGAGCTTTTTGTTATCGACGACCCTGTGCAGCGGTACACAGATACTACACCTGCCCGAGAAAAAATGTCTAAGAGTTTTGCTGGACTTAAACTTGCATCTACACCGCGGACTAGGCCCTTGCAGCAAGATAAGTGAGGTGGGATAAAACAGCTGACCGGGTACGAAGCGAAATTAGTGCATTTTAGCAGATTTTGCACACAAGCCTGGTCCGGTGACGAGCAGAGGATCCCCCCTCGTCCAGACTGCCGAACCTCGGTGATTTGCTGGAAGTGAGTGGAGACTGCCCGAAGTTCAGTTTGAATGGCTTTAGGATTCTTCATATGGATCATTCCCCCGTTTGTGTGCACCAAAGCCACAGGAACGTTGCTGGTTCTGGAGCGAATTCTGAGGATGACATCAGCTTAGAGATATTAATTCGCGAACTTTGCGGAAAAATGAATTGGCGTTCCAGTTACTTTTGTGCGTCAATGCATAAAACGATGTTTGTAAAGAAAGTAATGTTTTGTTAAGAAAACCCACAAAGTCAATGTCCCTTTCTGCTGCATTGTCTCTGAGCGCCACACTTGGCAACATTAAGTGTTCAGCTGCCTGTTAAAACATCTGTCTTCTCGAAATGTTAAAGACCCTTTTAGAGTGTCCAGTTCTGGTAATGTTGTTGACTTCTTGAGTACTAATAATCCAAGTTTCTTAATCCTCTCAGTCTAGACGTAGAATATTTATTCTATTCTCTCCCACATGACCAGTTGAAGTCTGTCACGGATAGCATCACTGAACACAATGACGAGGTTGTCTTGGTCGACATTTGGTTTGTCACGGTTTTGAAGCCTTTTTGGAGCTCCTGAGCTTTTATTTAAGGTCGACGTTTGCGTCGTGGGAAGGTGACCTGTAAATTCTGGAGTGTGTATTGGGTCTAGAGTGGCACACATTTTAAGTGATAACTTTCTGAGTGTTGTAGGTCGGTTGGTTGAGTGTGAAGTATGCGATCTTGTCACAATTTTTAGCTATGTCGATGATTATTTGGTTTTGTTTAGGAGGGATTGTGCCACATTTCACCATGTCAACCTCATGATGATATTCAAGCAAAGAGCTTTCAGCATAAACTTTACAGCATAAAATTACTTCAGTAATTAAACTTGTAACTAAACTTATGCTCTGATATGATATCTATAATGAAACCCATGAATTTTGTACTGTACTATTTTTTTATTTTTTTTTCTGATTTATTTTCAATTTCGTCCCGTGTAATCAGCGATTTCTCATCAATTTTAATTATTCCTGAAACTTCACTAACTCAACTTGTAACTAACCGTATGCTCTGATATCATATCTATAATGAAACCCATGAATTTTTGTACTGTACTATCGTTTTTTTTGTGTGATTTATTTTGAATTTCGTCCCCGGTCGCCTCAGGAGATGAACCGGGAGCGCTGTGCAAGAAACAAGAGTGTCACTCGATGCTCGTGCCAGTAAAAAAAGTATCTTTTAAGTCATTCATCGAGCTATTCCAAGATTATCACGAACGTGTTTGCTTTAACGTCTATAGATTCCACCCTTATGAAATATTGTACCCACAGAGATTACGATAGTTTTCAGGAGCAGTTCGGCCGTCTTATCCTGCGCTTGTGCAGGCGTCGGCGTCAGAGATACTTATTAAAAGATGAAATACCGTCCTTCAAGCGAAGCTGACGTAATTAGCAAAAAAAAAACAACGCAGGAAAGTTGCCGTCATTCCATACGTCTCAGACTCTCCCATCGCTTCAAAAAATTGTCAAAGGTTTCTTCGATCGAACAAAGATCATCGTCAAGCATAAAGACAAAAATGCTCGTGAACCTTTCCCAGACAAAACATGCATGATGATTGCGGAATGGAACCCTCCATATCTCGATTAGTTTGTGAAACGCAATTGCTTGGTGATATCTTTCATGTGACTTGAATACATGCGCGCGCAGATGGTGTCTTGCTTTATTGCGTGTTTACTTAATAAACTTCAATTGTTAGATAGGCTCGTCCTGTGTCTTTTTTGTGTTGCCGTGGTTTTTCATTGCCGAGGATCTCGGAAGATTTTTCTCCGGCGATGGACCCCTGGCAGCCTAGCCCCGGGCGCCAACAGCCATAACCGTTGGACAAATAAAGTTTATTCCTATCCTATCCTTCAGCGCTGATTCAAAGAATGCATGAATTCCAACTGACCCAGCTTTACACCTTACTATGACTCGTATTTTTCGGATTTACGAAATTTCTTTTTTACGAAAGCTTTACCTTTCCCCTTCGACATAAGAAAATCGGATTGCAACGCCTGAGCATGTAATCACATGTTCGAAACTTTGATGCATCTCGTAATCAATATATACTCGAAAGTATACTTAGTTAATATTGCATTTAGATTCTTCAATGAATGGAACCTCTTATGTAAAACCGCTTGGAGGTATGTGAAATAACAGACAAAAAATTTAGGAAATGACGCTTTAGCCTCTGCGTCTTTTGCATGGTGTCCTGTACACGGAGTCAAAGACTATATACGTCCATTCAACTCGCACATCCGAGAGATAATTTGATGATGCCCCAGATTTCTTCGAGAGATGGAGTCACGAATGAATTACGTTGCCCATCATGCCTAGGAATGAACAATTTGTGTTTTCTCTTTGAGCAAATGAACAAATGTGCACGTCTTTGCCCAGCCAAAATAGAACGAATTCGTTGAAATGCTATGTTGTTGTGAGAGCTTTCAGTTTAAGAGGAAGGTTTAGCTGGGAACCAGCTCCGATTTCTGTATTCAAGTACATCTGAAACGCAGAAATGCTTTTATGCGACAACTGCTGCACAGATTTGAATGTAATGTATTGAATTTGAGAGAGAAATTTATGGTAAAGTGATTCTAGAGGAAGCAGAATCTTTATTTAGGGCCTCGAACCTGCCGAGCTAGCCCGGTGACTATGGCCTTGAGCTGCTGAGCTTGAGTTTGTGGATTCAGTTCTTGCAGCGGTGGCCGCATGGGGATGGAACGCAAGAATGCCGGTGCACCGTGCATTGGGGACACGTCAAAGAACTCCAGGCGATCAAAATTATTCCAGAACCCCCCCCCCCCCACACACACACACACACACTACGGCGTGCCTCATAATCACATCATGGTTTTGACACGTATTACCCCGGAGTTTAAGATTTTGTCCCGAAAGAGAACCGCCGGTCAGTCAGTCACACATCACCAATGTTTTAAGGCTAACGGCGAATAACTTTTACCATCGCAGGTCTGGTCTGGCGATATCACCATGGTGTCGTTTCTGCAATGAGAGTGAAGCTCTAGAACATTTAATTTTAACATCGAGCCGTTTTAAGGGTAAAAAAATATTGCGACAGTAGGCAGTTGGTACCCATGGTCAAATCTTCAGTCTGAAAGCTTTTCATACCGAAGTACCAGATGGAAGCACCTTTGGTCCTTTACTTTTCAAATTTACATTGGTGACATTGTTAACGTGGATAAGACTACGCAATTTATAAATTGTTCAGACGGCACCACCCTGTTATTCGCTTCGACCGATATCAGCAAACTGGTTGATCACGTCAAAGATGTATTGTACAAATTGCACGAGTAGGAGTGCACTCGACTTACTCCCTATAAACACTAACAAAACTAAACCTATGCTGTTTAAACCAAAGGATCAGCGTGATAGGGTTAGTGGTGACGTTATTATTGGAAATACGGTTATTGAAGTTGTACACTCCGTTACCCGCCGTGGTTGCTCAGTGGCTATGGTGTTGGGCTGCTGAGCACGAGGTCGCTTGATCAAATCCTGGCCACGGCGGCCGCATTTCGATGGAAGCGAAATGCGAAAACAGCCGTGTACTCAGATTTAGGTGCTCGTTAAAGAACCCCAGGTGGTCCAAATTTCCGGAGTCCCCCACTACAGCGTACCTCATAATCAGATCGTGGTTTTGGCACGTAAAACCCCATAATTTAATTTTTTTAAATTTTAGGAGGTATTTTTCATGAGAACATGACTTGAAATCAACACGTAGACATGGTTACAAAACTCGCTCATGTGTTCGGGGTGCTAACAAGACTGCGTTCATTATACTACCAACGCACATAAAATTATTGATTTATAATACACTTTTACTTTCCCATATTAACTATTGCTTTCTGGTTTGGGGAAAAACAACTTGGTGAAATCTTCAAAAACTTTGATTCAAGTATACTTCAGTAAAAAGCCGCGCGCTTTTACAAACTCACCATTTGATGGTCACACTGGACCACAATTTACTAAACTTGGCTTGCAAAACATTGATTCACTGTAGAGTCATACTTTGTGGAAACGCTATAAGTTGGGAAAGCGAAAGAACAACCCTTTTTTTGGGCAGCTGTCGAGCCTAACAAAATACACTACCAACTATACACAACACGTCACCATGAGACATTGCAAATCCCTCACATACGAACAACTGCGGTACTCGAATGTTACAACACATACTGCCATCGCTTCTGAACTCACTGTGTCTTTAAAATGTACAACTAATTTCTTACTACTCACTAATTTATGATATAGTCGTTTCTTCTCGACATGTATTGTGATTTAATTGCGCTGCGTGTATGCAACTTTCGTGTTCCCATAGATGCAGTTTTCCTTTCTATATTGTGTAACGTAATTGTAAATGTGTTTTTGCATTGCTAGAAATTGTATAACGCCTTTGCGCTGAAGAAAATATGTATCTAAATGTATATACTATACCCTGTAACTGCTAGTTTATTTTTTTCAGCCTTCTAAGGGGCCAATTGACCTTCGTCAAGCCAATTTTAGGGCCTTTTTGATTATGTCCGTGACATCGGCATCATGTATATCTCTATACGTGTGATGACAAATAAACTTTGGCGTTCATTTTGGTTTGACTTTTGACTGTCATGGGGCCTGCCACCCCGCTTTAAATGGGCCCGTGAGTACAAAAGAACGACAAAAAGAACGATGCACAATGGCTTCTGTGTCGCTTTTATCTTTCCTATAGTGTGTGTTTTCAGGCTTCCTTATATTTTCAAACATTTAGTTCGCTCCATCTACAACCAAAGTGTGCAATTTCATTACCAAAACAGCACGGTTTCAAAAGCATATATAATTAGATTTTTTTCAAGTGTCACTACTCTGGCGTGTGATCAGGCGATCACCCGGAAGTCGACTTTAACGATTGTTATTCAGTGTTTGCAAACAGTTGGCGGCTTAGTCTCCCCATGTCATATCGAGACAGAAAAGGCTGACAACGTCGAAACCCAGAAGGACAATAAAACTGCTTTGAGAAGCTGGTAGTCTTTGACGAGAGCCCGTGTATATGAATGAGGTTCAAATCAAATTAAAACACCGCGGAAAACAAGAGAGCAAAGAAGACGGCATAGATGTAAACGTGACATATGCTCTTTATTTGGGGTTCGAGACAGAACGAGACAGTTTGAATACTGCCCCAGATAAACCAGGAACACTTCAAGGGTCGGGAAGGAGAGCCGTGACGCCGAGGCGCTGGTGGAAAGACACAAAATAAGTGCTCTTTGTATAGGCACAGTGACATTGCAGCGAACGCATATCAACGCCTCGCTTCGAACGCGGACCATGGGGGCGCAGACGAATGTATACGTTGATTTTACTAGCCAGATAGGTCATATTAAAAAAAAAAACAAGTATTTGTACACGCATATATACCATGACTACCGTCGGCAGATTGCGTAGGCTTTCACACGATGCATAGGCTTATAAAAGGCGAAGTGCCGGGCACAAGTGGCATCTTCTGGAATAGCAACGCCTGAGCGCTTTGACTGTGACGTCATATATATATATATATATATATATATATATATATATATATATAGTCGAGTAGAATGAGAACTGAAGGGCCCGATAATTAGAGTACGCTCTTTGAATGGGAGCACTGGCCTGTACCGCATTACCTCGCAGTGAGAGCGCACAGGTCTTGTGATGTATAGGAGGTGTTGGCCGATGCCGGCTAGCAAGACAACGCGAGCACGCCATAAAATAATTTACACCCTTACAAGCGAAAAATGGCGCAAAATGTTCCATAACTCACACCCTTACACTCAAACAGGGTGTAAGGGTGTGCATTGTGGATCGATTTGCATTCTTATTCCTTTTTAAGAGTGTAAATTATTTAACAGTGCAGAGTCGAAGGGATAAACATTAAAAAGGAGTCTCTGTAGAAGGAGACAGAGAACAAGAAAAGATGCGTTGCTCATTCGCGGTGTGAGACAACAGGTTTTCTCTCCTTTTCACCGTACACACATCTTGTGAGTGAAAAGTATACGAATGTGAACGCGCCATAGCGGAACCGTAATGCGGTGACTTCTGGCAGCCACAAAGTTCAATTGTTATCGCTCCACGTACGTGCCCTTTTGCGTGAGTGAATCTAACTTGTCTCACCCTACGTCAAAGTGCGAATGTTTTTGAACGGAGGAACAAAAAGGATAGCATGTCCCGCCCGATTCGAAACATATGCCCGACAGATGCCATTTCCAGCGCGTTCTGGAAATGGCACCTTGCGGTACTCTGCTCGACGCTTGCTTAACACATCGCAATGATGCGGCCATGGTGCTTCTGGTGACGTTAACTGGCGATCGTAGTTTTACATCAGCCTGAGAAGAAAAGATACAGACGCTTCGATTCATACATAGTGGGTCCTCAGTACTGCCAGGCATTACGCGAAGAAGGAACGCTAGCGTAGACTGCAGTCGTGACATGCCTCGCTTTACAACGACGTCGAAGGCATGAATTTCAGCTGTGGTTTTGGATCGCGTCTGAAAGGTCGTTCAGCGCGGCTTTCCTCTGTCTCTATTACCCATTAGAGCGCGTACGTCACGTACAGAGCTTGGCTCGAGGCACAATGAAACGCGCATTTACAATATTGCGCCCCGCACAGGCTACACACCGCGGCAGTGGCAAAAGTCCCCCGCGACTCGGCGTGGCCACAGCCAAGCAGGATGACGCGCGGCAGACCCGTGGAGTGATGCCTCGGGGGCTGTCGCGCCGTACTCCGGCCACACCATGTCTCCCGCGCTCAGTGCTTGAAGCCTCCGAAGCCGAATCCTCCTCCGTAGCCGCCTCCGTATCCGCCGTGCCCGTACTGTCCGCCGACTAGGTGCGCTCCGCGATTGAGCTTGTTGACGTGGTGCACGGTCTTCACGAGGAACGAGGGGCCCGGCACGGTCTTGACGTAGCCGTGGCCACCGTCGAGGCCGCCGAAGCCGCCGAAGCCGCCACCGTATCCGCCGTATCCGCCGAAGCCGCCCCCGTAGCCACCAAAGCCGCCGGCCATGGCGACGGCGACACAGGCGCACAGCAGAAGGGCGATGAACTGTGAGCATGAGAAATTATTTGAACAAGTGAATGGGGGTTACTTACATGGGGCAAAACACTGAACGCAAACGTAGATGTGACGCCATGCTGAGAAATGTCGAGCTGTCTTTATCGTTTCCGTCCGTGCGCGCGATGCCTTGTACCAATGCGCGACCCTGTCGTCCGCCTGGCGTTAGCGGTACGCCTGCGATTCTTATGCGACCCTAGAAAACTATTAGCCTCGTGTCCTTGGGAGTCCGCCTTTCTGAAAAGTGCATGTATTTAGCCATGTGCTACTTAAATAACGCGGGTATACTTTTTGTAGTGTTCAATTATAAAAAGCACGTGGCATGCCTCGAGCTGTACAAGTATGGTTTCTTGTACAGCTTATGACCTAACTCATAATTTAACGGTGATTAACGTTGTCCGATGAGGCACCCTTTATTTTGCCACGCTTTTCCTTGCCGGCTAAACGGGCTAAATATAAATAGCCCGTTTGTGGATGCACACATTTTTGGATGCATGGCACTCGGTGAATGGTAGAACAGGAGACGCTTCAGGTCTATATGGGAGCTCTGTTAGAAATTCTGTCATGGATATAATGTCTAGTATACGCTATAGTTCTGTGACGTCAATCGCCAGTGGTGCAGCCAATAAGGTACTCCATGCGCGTGTCAAACACCATCGGGATGCAGACATCACTCGACCTTTGGAACGTGGCTGTGTCTGACGATAAGCGTCAGTAAACTCGTTCATGAGACAAGCCCTGATATATACATCAACTGACTGTCGCGAGCTAGAGTTAAGGGACGCAAGCAATCTTTTCCCCCAAGTCGATCGCACGGTGTATACTGAGTGTGAATTTGACTTGGATGCTGGTGTCCTTAATAAAGGGACAGTAAATAGCACGACTAAATCAAGCTAAGATTGATTAAACTCGTTTTCAAACGTCTGTTTTTATTCGTTTCGCTGGGCAAAAAATATTAAAAAAAGGGGGGGGATGATTATGATGGGGATAAACTGAAGGCCGAACTTTTATTTTTTTTTTTTTAATTTCGCGCCGATACCTTAGCACTGGTATATGCCAGTGTGAGGTCGCGGATTTCGAAGGATTTTCTCGCGACTTGGGACTGGGTTTGGCGCAGAAAAAGTTATGTAAACTTGCAAGGATGAGTCTTTGGTTTCTAGGACAAAGCGCATCACTTCATTCCCGCTATACAGTTAGCTTTTGGCCCGAACCCACGTGCTATCAAACTGCATGGCGTCACGACGAACTGTTGCGGGAACTTCCAGACGGCGCCCTTCATTCTCCCGTCTCTTCTAGCTTATCACGCCTCCTCTCGCAGTCAAGAGCACCAGCCGCTTGCTATTGCTGAAGCCTAATTTCCTTTTACAGTAGAGTGCTTCTCATTAGTTAACGCCTTACTGCAAGTGTAACATTTTGTACACTACACACAAAACTCTTTACGTTAGCGCCTGTAGGCTGCATCGCGTACATTCTGAGTAAAAGAAGCGCAGGAAAATACCTTATGCGGAAGTAAGACCCCCTATCTATCTCATACTTATTTCTGGACATTTTCGAGCGCTTCATTAGTGCACCCCAATGGAGCGCGTTCAACCTGCTTGGCGCGCAAGCGCAGTTATCGTATGCTCTATCAGGAAGTGCGAGAACTCTTGAAGACGGGTATAAATGCGGGATAAGCTACTAATTACTCCCGCATAAAGTAATTATTGGTGCTACCGTCAAGTTCTACGGCTTATATCAATAACGGGATCGAGGTAAGGGAATGTAAGAATAGGCCAGGCCTGGTTATAGCTTTTGTTTTTCGTTTACGGGCTTGAAATTAGGCCTCGAATTTTCTCGAATCCGGCTGAATTTCATAACGTTATTATGGCCCGATACCCAATGAAACCACTCAACTACATGGTATCGGGTCTTGCGGGAAAGATCGGCAACAGCGCGCCTGACACCATATACGCGTGAATGTGTGCTGTATAATACGCAGAACACCGCCATGGCGTGCAACAAAAAGATGTAGGAGAAGCTGACATCTCGGAGGAGCTTGCGTGCTTGCGGTAAAGATATGTGCCATATAAAGGAATTTCAGCGCCAGCAAAGTGCAGAAGTCTCCTCTCAACCACATTCTTTGAAATACAGGTGCGTACTTGAAGAGCCCCATGGCGTGGTCAAAACTACCCCTTTTGTCACGAATAATCGCTGAGGGTTCTTAAGCCCCACACTGATGTATGTTTGTCAGGAAACACGAAGCAAAGGTTGCATAAAAAATTTATGGAACCATAGCCTGAATATCTAAGTCCCATCTGGCCAGTCATTACATAGTAAAAAATAGTTTGATTACAGATATAGTATTGACATAATATACGTAGATGATATGCTATATCATGTAAAAAACTGAAATATTTGTTTAAATTAAATTCACTGGTTATTATTAAGTTGAGGACCTTCTGATGCACTGGTACAGAGCAACTCATCAAAATTCTAGTCAAACCTGGTAGCGCACCGCCTGAAATGCCATTGTTTTGCAGTATACTCTCGGTGTTACCGCTGAACTCTCCCTAACCTCTCGCTCCCCCAACACACTCCTATGTCGTTCTTTCTTTTCTATTCTCTTTTTTATTCTGCCGCCTTCCTATTCACCCGCTCTTGTCCCCTCGTCTCAGAAACCACGCCTAGAGACGTCAAACGACAGAGCTCAGTTTCCTTTCAGTCTCTCCCTTTACAGCCAGCCACCACCGACATCGACGTGACGTCACTCTACTAACCCGTTAAAGCTAACCTGCCGAGGATGACGAGGCCGCCTTTGACGAAGATAGGTCCTCCTATCGAAACGTTGGCCAGCCTTTCTGAGACACCTTATCCCTGTTTATAACCTTTATATCACGTGGGCTACTCCATCTGTCAGCCCCCGTTTTTATTTTGGATCTCTCTTAAAGCGACTTGTCATATTGTTTTTGGTTAGCGGAGGGTTACGTTTAGACTCAGCGCAATTTTAAACATTCTTATCTTGTCGTCAGTTTAGTCGGGATATATAAAAGCAAGTTGCGTCTTGGGACAGCGTGATTGAAAAGGCTAATAGTGGCGTTCGGGCTGTGACACTGGCCACTTCGAAAGCGAAAACCCGCGGTCACGTTCAGGTCAGCGAAACACTGTGGTGAGGTACGCATGGATTGGCTCGGAACGTGTTCTCGTTAACAGACAAAGGAAAAGAATGGTCTTAGTTGCTGAATACACCCAACTGTAGTCACAAGCGGCATTGGGCTGTTTAATGGCTGCTCAGCACCATTGCAATGCCGTGCACGAAGAAAACTTCAGTGTTGTGTTGGAGCTGTTGCATTAATGAAGACAGCCAGAAGCAATTTGGTATAGGGTTTTAAGACAGAGAGTGAATGGACAGCCGAACGTAGAGAGGAATAGAAAAGGCCACTGAGCCTTGTTATCAGTTCTCACGGCTGCCTGACACTAATGAAACGGCATGAACACACTCCATTCGACGCAAGCGCACGGCTGCAGTTCGGTGAGGCAAGCGAAATGCAGCCAGTGCACGCCGAGACTGACGGCATATTCCAAGCGCCAAATGATTCTCACTACTGCAAATATAACCTTTCGGGTGGCACCATTGCAATCGCTTCTGTGTACTGTGAAGCGTGGAAAGTTTGAGTGCAGCATCCAGGTGCATCCCCCATTGCCTGGATATAGAGTGGCATATAAATAGTCTGATGTAACGCTGCAGTACTTAAGTAACTGTGATTCGCTGCCGCGATTAGCTTCACGCGCATGCGCAGTGTAGGTTGCTCTTGCGTATAAGGTGCCTTGCAATAGCGAATCGAGTCTCATGTCGTACTCAACACCCTACGGGCTATAGCCTTTAAAGGACAAATCGAACGTAATATGGTCACTGAGCTCAAGGTGGCGGGTTCGATCCCGGCCGCGGTGGCCGCATTTCGATGAGGGCGAAATGCAAAACCACTCGTGTACTTAGATTTAGGTGCTATTTCGTAAAGTACAACCCCACGTGGCAGAAATTACTCCAGAGTTCCCCCCTGCCTCAATCATATCCTCATTTTGACACGCGAAATGTCATAATTTAATTTAATTAACATAATACGGTGACAGTGATGCAACAATAAGCGAGATAGCATTGGCACTCTACAGTGTTCAGACAATTTTATCTGCGAAGTCAGCTTTATCAAAGGTAACCTCACAGATATGAAAGCGAGCAAACAAAACGGCGCGTCATCGCGAGCGCACGCCGCACAAGGGCGCAATTTTACGCTGCAACAGCTAACCAATCAATGCATCTATAGGTGACACTAAGCGTAAGCACTGGACCTGCTTGCTTCCACTCGTGAAGTTAGCCCGCTGCAAGCTAACTGCAACACGTATGGGAACAAGCCGATCCGAGTTGAGCGAACATGCGGCACTTCAAGCAACAAGCGCGCTCACTTACCGCGGCGTTCATGGTGATTGTTGGTGTTTCGGCACGGACTAGCGTACTCCTGCAAAAAGCACTTGCACCGAGGATGCTCAGGCAATGAATGTCCGAGCTGGCCGCCGGCTCCTTATATATGAGTTCGAGACGGGAAGCTCTGTTCGGCCAACGTCCATCGTGTGACCGCAGTGGAGAGAGAGAGAGAGAGCACATGAGGGAGGCGTGGCCGCTTGCGAAAGGGTACGCGTACTTGGATACGCTTGCCGCATTCACTTCTTTTCCTTCCGACCCCCAAAAACGAAGCGATAACGGTTCGGGTTCCGGTTGGCACGCTTGTTGCGTCCTTCTTTTTTTTATTATTATTATTCGCATCGGCGCATGCGAGGTTTTTTCGGCGCTTTCAGCGGTGGCGGCTACCTTTCCGCGTACTGGCCGGGCGCAATTATCTCCGGTCCAGTCCGCGTAATCGTACGTACGTATAGTTATCGCGTTTCGCTCGCGCACTTTCCCGAGGCCCAGAGCCGCGTGCGCCGAGAGGGTGCCCGCCAAAACCTGTCCGCACAGTCAAATCAAACGGGCACGCTGTAGAAGAGACAGTGGCTCGCGTTTATAATTAGCGATCGCCACTTTTCAGTTCCTGCCTGTATTCCTCCTGCTCGGTCAACTCGGCGTCGTCGTCAGCGCTTCTCGGTCGTCAAGTAGAAAATTATTCTGGCTCTTGATTTTGACGAGCGCGTGCTCCGGCCGAACGTTTTTTTTTTTTCGAGTCTTCCATGCATCCAGAACAATGACTTTGATTAGGAGGGATTCAAACCGTGGGGCTGAGGCTTTGACAACGAAGCTTTCTTAAAGAATGGAACCATCGCGATCAGGCCCGTACACGTGGAACAAGGCCCATTTTACAAAAAGAGCTTTTTCGCGGAACTGTTCATAAGAGCAGCTGCCACACGCAATCGTGATGTTGGGTATATCATTAGTGAAGGCTGCCCGGCCAATGGCAAATAGCGAAGTCACGTGAATTCAACTGTATACTGCTGATCTTTTTCCGTGTTCATACGTTCAAGCTGGATTCACGCGACGAGCCGCATCACTGATCTATTGTTCAAACGAGCGTGACGTGACTGAGCTGAGATGAATCGCGTCGCTAGGAGCTTGTTGGTAGCGTCTTTGTGCGCCGTGGGATTCGATGGCACTGAGCCACGTCGTACTCGTCGTGGCTCGGCGCCATCAGTTCTTCAGGTGAATCAATGACTATAACAACCTATATATAAGGTATACTTAAGCGCTTCGGTCAATTATTACATATGGCGCGCAGACCGATAAATGCGTGCTGCCATGAGGAAGAAAGTGCATGTTGGCATAACTTGGTTTACACGGGGCAGCGGATACACAGCAAACGTGAGCCGTGGCCGTTGCATAACGCCTCCAGTGGAAAATTCATTATATCTGCCGCTGTGACGCAGTGGAGACGGCGTTCTGCATGCTGCTGAACATGAAGTCGCGGGTTCAATTCCCGACTACAGCGGACACACTGCGATGCGAGTGGAATACAAAAAATGCTCTTGTGCTTAAATTAAGGTTCACGTTAAGGCGTTGCAAGTTAATCTGGAGTCCTACACTTCGGCGCCCCTCATAGCCCACTATGAAGTTTCGCCGCGTCAAACCCCTCAGTTTAATGGAAGTTCACACTAATTATTTCTACATATATCAGTATAGGTCGAGCTCCCCTACGCTGACTAGGAACGTGCAGGGACCGTATTGGCGAATAAACTTTTACGCTAGATCAATTCGTCGGGATAAGTACCAGTCATTTAATAGAGCGACGAATTGGGCTAGTTAGTGTACGCTCATTGTTCTATTCAATGAATGTGGGAAACATGCGCGAAAGTTTGTAGCTTGTGAATGCAGTCTGATCCATTTGTGAATGAATTTTGCATGCGGCAAGACAGATAGATTTCATTGATAGGAAAGACAGAGAGGTCGACCTGAGCTAGTTTGCTCTAGTCTGCTACCCTGTACTGGGGAGGAGGGAAGGGGAGGGAAAGTATTGTGGTGGATGACAAGAGGAGTGGTGAGTTCATATGTACATTAGACGGTGGCCCTACTAGAACCACTCGTCTAGCTTCGTGTCCTGCAGAAACGTAAACAGCGCTTTAGTTGCCCGCATTGAAGTTGCAGTGTCAGGCAATGGGCTGAGAATAGCGACCTCTGATAGTAGTTGCCGGCCGATGCTGGCTATAGGGAACCTTCCAACGTCCTTCTCCCCAGCGCATATGCTGGGCAATCGCACAATATGTGCTCCAGCGTTTCAGGCGTCTGGCAGTGTTCACAATCAGGGCTGTTCGATTGGCCGATGAGGTGTGCGTAGCGGGGGGTGAAAGCAACGCCCAGCCGAATTCTGCGTAGCAATGACGCTTTGTTCCGCGTAACCTTCGGGGGCAAAAAGAATTTACCGTCTGGGTGGATCATATTTAGGCGTCTGTGGATGTTGTCAGCATGGGCTCTGTATGCCTTCGTAAGGTCTTGCATGAGTGCCTTGATCACTGAGTTGGTGTCAGGTCGCGAGTATGCAATCCTTACTTGATCAGATGAAGAGAATGACGACCTTGCCTCACTGTCCACGAGTTCATTGCCAATCACACCACAATGACTGGGCGTCCATTAAAAAGTTATCACGTGGCCACCTAGCTCGGCAATGTGATGAAGTTCAGCGATTTCTAGCACGAGCAGGTAACATAGTCATTTCTTTAAAAAGCATTGTAGCGCTTGTAGCGCTGATTTGGCATCGCAGAACACCGTCCATTTATGAGGTGTCTGCGTTATCATAAAACGGACAGCCTCCTGTATTGCCGCAAGTTCCGCAGCCGTAGATGTCGATTTGTGGTCCAATTGAAATCACCGACGAATTCCAAGTTGCGGGATAAAAAATGCTGCCGTTGTGGCAGATGGTGTGACTGAACCATCGGTATATACTTGCACAGTCTCACTATACAATGCAAATATAATATATGGGACAGGGTGAGCTGCTTCAAGCCAATGGTAGAAACGTGGGATTTCTTCGTAATTCCAGGTATTTGAAGCCTCACTAGTGGTCTCGGTAATGTCCACGGAGGTGTTTCGGGGATGTTGGTGGCCCAGAACCTTGCAGGTGTAATGCTTGCGTGGCATGCAATTGCTTTAGAAAAAGCACAGTGAAGATTGGTTCTTGAAAGTGTTGATAGAGGATGGTGCGAGTGTCTAGTCAGCAGGAGAAGATAGGTTCCCATAGGTTCACAAGACCTGTATACGTCGAATGAGCAAGTCCGTGCTTCTGCTATTGTGCCCTTAGTTGACGTGCATGGCAAGCCAAGGCATATCCGCAGTGCTTGTGCCTGAAGGCTCTCCAGCGTGCGCATACAACATGGACCCATGTTAGATAGCACAGGTATGCTGTAGCGTATGCAGCCCACAAAAAGTGCCTGGTACACTTGGAGCAAACTTCGTTCAGAAGCGCCCCATCTCAGTCCAGATATAACCCGAAGAACGTGTATGAAGTTTTTCAGTTTAGCCCTAAGCGCAGTAACATGTTTTGTCCAAGAAAGATTGCGGTCTATTATCACACCAAGAAATCTGTGGTGGGTGACTAAAGGGAGCGCCGTTCCGTCGACAACGATGGGATATCATGACATTGATTTGCTCGTGAATGCCAGCACTACACTTAGTTGCTGAGAGTTGCAGGCCTCTACGGCGCAAGTACTTCGCCGTGATGGTAACCGCACGTTGAAGCCTTGCACGCACTTGTGGACGTGTGACCCCAGATGATCAGATACAAATGTCATCCGCGTACGTGCTGATATGCGTTGTGTCAGGTAGCTCGTCTGTAAGGCCCGCCAGTATAACATTGAACAATATAGGGCTAAGGACGCCACCCAGCGAAACACCCCTGCGAACGTCATGTCTATCAGTGTCGCCATCCGTAGTGGACATGAAAATGGAGATAACTGTACAGCCACGAAAACATCCGGCCACCAACTCCGATATCTTCAAGTGCCTGAAGAATCGAATGGTGGAATACGTTGTCGTAGGCACCTTTTATATCCAGAAATACGTGTATTGCACATACCAGACGACGGCGTCTTTTCTCCTGTTGGACAGAAGATACTAGGTCGATCACACCGTCAATAGACGATCGGCCTCTTCGTAATACGTTGATAAAATGGGGAAATCCACCACTACTCTCGAGTAGCCATTCCAGTCTGTTCCGTACCATCCGCTCCATCACTTTACCGATACAGTCTGCTAAGGCTATCGGCCCATAATGTAAAAGATCATGCGGGCATTTCCCGGATTTCAGCAGAGCCACAAGACGACTGCACTTCCAGTTATCAGGCACAGTCACCGAGTCCACGTAGAGTTGTAGAGCGACAGGAGAATTTCTTGAGCTTCCACACCAAGATGACAAATCGCGGAGTATGTGATTCCATCTGGTCCTGGACACAATGACCGGCGGGAAGCAGATATCGCAGCGTCGAGCTCGTGCATAGTGAAAGGCGCATCCAGACGGTGATCACCAGATGGCGGAAACGTCAATCGTGATTGCGTTGGTAAACCACTAGAGGCATTCACAAGTAATTTGCAGAAGTCTTCGGCGACCTCAACTTCACGCCCGCCTTGCCATATGGCCACAGCGCTGAACGGGTGCCGCTGTTGTGGAGGCGATCGAAGGCTTCGCACTATTTGCCAAGTGCAAGAGAGAGGTTTTCTCAAGTCCAGAGAGCCATAGTTTGATCTCCAACGTTGTTTGTCGAACTTTTTGAGGTGGCGCAGGACATTACTGTCGAGATGAAGTGCCATCTTATGGTGATTTGGTCCTTCTGTATTTCCGTTCTGCTCGACGCCGTATCGCGCGAAGTCGCTCGTACTGGCCATCAATAGGTGGTTTAGATGTGTTGAGCTGTTTTTTTTTTGTGTCGCGTAATGCTGACGCGATGACATCTTCAATATTGGATGGTGACTGGATGGTTTGACAGGCGGCGTTCACAGATTCTTGAAATGTTGGCCAATCGATGTAACGCACAGTGTGCGGAGCTGGGGGATGTAACCATTTCAACTGAATATATGTTGGTAGATGGTCACTTCCATGGGTGTCGAGATCAGTACACCATCGTGTAGCAGACAGCAGGCTCTTTGAAACAAACGCAATGTACAGACTACTGATGTAGGAAGAGCCTCGAAGGTATGTTGGCGAGCCATCATTGATCACCATCAAGCCTTGACTAAACATGAAATCGGCTAAGTCTCTACCGCGGGCGTTTGTCGAAGCAGAGCCCGACATGGGATGGCGGGCATTAAAGTCGCCGATGACTATGTGGGGACCTGGACAAGTTTGCAGTATGGACAGCAAATATGAACAGTCTATGCTCGATGTTGGAGGTATATATATCCTTCAATTACCGAGAATGTGTGCCGCTTGTACTTCAGCTTTATGCAAACGTACTCGTTGGAAGCATGTGGCGGAATGTCTTCAGGAAGGTACGTTAAATTCCGACGAACAAAAGTGAGCACTTTGCTTAAATTGTGTTCATTCCTTGACCACAGTGGCACATATTCAGATATGTGCAGTAAGGATGCCATGTTTGGTTCACATATTACAGCCACGGGAAACTGGTACTGGTACTGGTACAGCCATTGTCGAAAGTCTGTGAGGCGACCTCGTAGGCCTCTGGCATTCTACTGCATTATTACGGATCTTCGTAAATGGTTTTAAAAAGATAGTGCCATGATGCCTTATTGTAGAGTCGCAAGTAGCGATTCCAAAGCATCTAGAACATGTAGCGTGGTCTTAGCAACCGGCGTCTGTAGCCCGCAGAGAAGTGAGTGCATCGTAGTTATTAGGTGTTTCAGCATACTTCGTACATTTTCATTTTCTTGCCTATCATTCTCAACCACGTTTGTAGACACATCACCCGACGCTTTCATGCCTGGCTGTTTGGATGGAAGCGACGGCCATTCAGTGTCTGAGTCAGTCGGCGGGAGCGTCGTTTCATGCTGCGTATTTGTTCCACGCGGCAAGGTATACGTGGGCAAAACGGGATGTTGTCTGAATGATATAGGCTTATATATATATAGAGAGAATAAACTTTATTGTACGAAGAGTGGTTGGTGTGGTTATTCTCGGGTGGAGCCCTCTTGTAGAGCCCCACTGGCCGCGGCGGCTCGCCGGGCCTGGTCCAGGGTCGCCAGTTGGCTTCCCAGTGCCAGCTCGGAAAGTCGTGCCTCCCAAGACCACGTTGTGAGTGTCTGTGATGAGCTCACCAGCCTGGATACTGCCTCGGCTGGGCGTTCCGTACACTGGTATGTAATGTGTGTCAATGTGGCTGTGTGGTCGTTGCACCAGGGGCATACACTGGTTGTGTATACCTCTGGAAACATCGCGTGCAACCTTGATATGTGCGGGTAAGCGTTGGTTTGAAGGCGGCGCCAGTCCCTGGCTTGTTGGCTGCTTAACTTGGGATGTGGAGGAGCGTACTTTCGTCTGGTCAGGCGTTGGTCCTCCAAAATCTGCCTGCTCGTGATGGGATCTTCATGGTGGTTTGTGAGGGGCCTCGAAGAGTCTTCTGTGGCTCGGCCAGCAAGTCCGCGAGCTACACAGTCGGCCTCCTCGTTGCCTTCGAGGCCTGTGTGCCCTGGGCACCAGACGATCCCATGGTCCTCAGTCAGCGTGGGGCCCAGGATATCGGTGACGCACCTGGGAAGTGTGCCTCTAACATATAACCGACAGGCGGCCTGTGAATCCGTCAGGATATATGCGGAGCGACCCCTTCGTTCTGCTTCTTTGATTGCGAGGGCTATGGCTGCTGCCTCTGCGGTGGCGCTTGATCTGGTGCCTATAGATGCGCAGGCCACCACTTTCTTTTGGTTAGCTACTGCCGTTGCGTATGCCGGTTGTCTGGGGCCTTGTGGTGTTGTGGAGTAAAGGCTAGCGTCGGTGAAATAGGTATCAGGATCGTTCCTTCTCTGGAGGAGTTTTCGTGCTCGTGCTTGCCGGCGCTTTTGGTTGCATAGCGGATGCATGTTTTTGGGGACCGGTTCCACGATGATGCGAGCCCGTAGGTGCATCGGTACGATGACTGTGTCGTCTCCGCAGTATTGGGGGGTGAGCGGGTATCCCAATCTTTGCAGTAGTTTTCTGCCCTGGTGTGTGGTGTTGAGTCGTTCTCTTTGTGCGATTAGCGTTGCGGCTGCCAGTTCTTCATATGTGTTATTTATGCCTATCGACATGAGCCTGTCTGTGCTCGTGCAATTCGGAAGTTGGAGTGCAGCTTTGTATGCGATTCTTATGAGCTTGTCGATGTTTTCTATTTCGGTCTTGCGTGTAGCTTGGAAGGGCAGAGCGAAGGTGATTCGGGTGAGGACGAAGGCCTGTACGAGGCGTAATGTCTCGCCTTCTGCCATCCCATCTTTACTTCTTGCTATTCTAGCTATGAGGGTTGTAATACTTTTTACGGTGTGTTTGAGTTTGTCTGTTGCCGTCTTTACACTTAATTTACACGTAATTCCGCATAATGGAATATGCGTTCACCGCATCCAATGGCTGTGAGGCCGTCTAGTATGGCAGAGTGCGCGATGTTGTCGAAGGCTTTTTCGATGATCTAGGCTTATAGAGAGCATCGATACGCGTACCAGCAGATAGCCGTGTCTAGAAATCTCGGCATGCACTGTAGGATGTGCAAATGCCGTCCAAACTTTGACGGGACAACACTCGTCGCTAAAGAAAAAGAAAAATTTACAAGAGAAATTCGAGAAGCTATATGAGATAGAAGAAGACAAAGACAAGTGCGGTGAGCGCGCATTTCAGTCGTGCTCACTGACGCCGAAATTACATAGGCACGTATGCGCAGAAATAGCGAGCGAGAAATGTGAAGACGCCATCTGAGAGGATCTGTTGATGTCCTTCCCCGTTTTCTTCACGCAGTCACAATGCATCCTTGCGATCATTTAAATATGGGATCTGATCTGCAAATAAACCAGTTGTGTCTTCCTTCCGATTCAGTGTACATCTTGTCCCCATTGTATAGCGCAATAACCATGAAAGTAGCAGTCAGTAGAGACAGTATCATTACCGAAGGCGGCCGGTCTGGCCATGACAACGAACGAACGAAAACCTTTGCAATTAGGTTCTCACGATTGCGAGTGCGCTTTAAGAATTAACGCGGAGAAAATGTATTCGAGCCTTCTTAACACTTGTGCGACTAAATTCCAGGCATCAGCGCTTCAGTCTCGAACCATGCAATGCCGCTATTGTTTCAAGCTTGTATGCCGCACGAGCCTCTGAGAATACGCCACGAGAATATACGATTTCATACGCGGCTTGTGGGCCAGCCGCGCGCGAAGAGCAACGATAATAACCGGCATGTTAACTGCATGAGCGTTTCCCAACAACAACGCTGCAACAGCAGAACGCGGAGTCATTTTTTTTTTTGTATAAGAACTAAGCTACCAGAATAAAGCTCGCGTTTATTTTTCTTCGTTTCTTTTTTATTGCTCAGCCCTTTCTGAGCCCTTTCTGGTCATGCCCCCATTATTGTTCAGTATGCAATTGAAAGCTGGAAGAAACGGGCGTTTTAATATGTGTGCCATGCGCGCGGAACGCATTGTTCTGACGCGAGCGCGGTAACAAGGGCAAGGCTTTCTCTTCCCACTGCCCGCATCAGAAGTGTGCGTGCCGGAACTATTTCTTGATTAGCGCAAGGCGGCGTTGCGCTGGCGAAATGGTTGAGAGGTTCCGTGGCGGAATCCAGGACCTCGGCGCAATCTCGGTCGTCGACGGGACCGCAGGTCGCGATGAAGGAACAAAAATTATCACATACACGGCGATGTATGGAAAGTTGGATCATCGATCGAGCACCGATTTCGGCCTTCGTTAGAAATGTCGTGCTCATTATTATTTACTTTATAGGGACGCTTACGGGTATTATAGGGTTAACTATAATAATAAATTACGCTTCCGGCAATAGCAAAACCATCATTCTCACCAGGAGGGGAGTCTTGTTAAGCTAGAAAAGACGTGGTAAAAAACACGGATGGTGAGCCCGCCTACAAGTTGTCGCACTATCTCGCCGTGACGTCATGAATTTTTATAGCAACTACCCGGTTCCAGTTAATTGTTAATCGGTAAATAAGGACTGCATTGCATTCTAAAACAATCAAAGGCAAAAATAATCGCAGGCTCAACTTAGGAAGGGTCTAGAACGTTTTCTGCTGGCAAAAAAGGGTCTCAAATGCGAAAGAATGCTTTGAAGTTTGTGACGTCACAGTGACGTATCGACGCTCTCATTATGGCGCGAATTTCAAAAGCCTCTATTTCTTCCGCTCGTAACGAACCGTTTTTCGCCAAATGAATGAAAGTGGAGTTCTGGAAGAATCCCAGTATACACTGCTTTAGTGAAATCCCTTGATGTTTCTTTAAAGTGGTTTTCATCTATTTAGTGGTGATCTTTGCATATAAGAGTGCCGCGAGTTGTGTTGTCTGTGAGCGCCAGTGTTGTTCTGTCTTTCACTGTTCCAGTTGCTGCAATGTTTCTGTCGGTGTGTTGCTTAACCAATTAGCCCAACTTCACACTTTCGTGAACAGCGGCGAGTATTTATTGCTAAAGCAGATGACGTGTTGAAAAGTACAAGCCCATATCTACAAAAAAAAAAAAAAAAAAACGTTCTTACGCTAAAACTGTTTGTACTGCATCAGCAGATGCCAGTAAATAGTGGTGTTATTCGCAAACAGCACGTACGAACGCAAAGCTTTGTGAACTCGGCCACTGCTCCCGTAAGCATGGTATTCATGTCCGGGCGATGCTACTGAGAAAAAAAAAACATTTCAAATATATATGAAATGATTACAAAGGATGAAGGATATATCTTGGCTCACCATTACAGGTTCAAATCTCGTCAGTAACGAGTTACGGGACGAAAGCACGAAGAGTGGTGTGTCACTGGTCGCATATTAGTTCAGTTCCACTAATCTGCGTACATCACCTACTATCTCTTCAGAAAATGTAATCAGTTCGCCTTCATCAGGCACTGTTTCTTCGTGGAGTCCACATTTCCTGCTTATCACGAGCACGTAAAAGTTTGCCGGAAAGCTTATGGGGGGCCTAGCTTGAATATCGTGCTTTTCTGGTGTTCATGAAAGCCCACTTGATGTTAAGATGGTAACTTGAAGGCGAGAAATAGCTGGCGACACCGTGTTTCTGCCAGCTCTGATTCCTACTATACGTCCACGGGGTAATTGAGGTGACGTGAGACTGTTACAGTTCATCCTTCACCTTCCTCCCCTCCCCCCCCCCCCTTCTTCTTTTTTGTTCATATACTTCTCTTTTCAATCATTACTTCTTCGTTTTATTATTTTTGATCAATCAACCAATCAAAAACCGAGCGGCCTACTAATTATGAGCGTGCTAACAAGTTATGCGTAACTTCAGTCGTCGGGTCCTTCAGAATTCAACGCAGTGGACCTTTACCTATAGCATATTAACTAGGCCCGAAGAGACGGGGCCATAATCCATAGCGCCACGGCGAGCTTCCGCGAAAACACCAAGGTGGCGTCACCACTAGTAATTCGTTCTTGCGTCTTTTCTCGCTGACTGAGCCTTCCCTTACAGCAAGAGCGGATTTATTGGTATTGTGGAAGCGTAATTCACTAATACTGCTTGACACCCACCATGGTGGCTTAGTGGCTGTGGCATTGCACTGTTGATGTCGCGGGTTTGATCCCGGCCACGGCAGCCGCATTTCGACGGGGGCAAAGTGCGTAAACGCTCCTGTATACTTAGATTCAAGTGCACGTTAATGCACGCCAGGTGGTCAAAATTAATCTGGAGTCCCCCACTAAGGCTTGTACGTCTCACAATGAGATTGTGGTTTTTTTGGTTCCTAAAATCCCAGAACTTATTGTTATTTTTATAATGGTTCAATTGTTTTTTTTATTTAGTGTCTCTTTACAAGCCGCTTTGCCAAAACGACGGGCACACAGAACACGACGTCATGTCCTGCAGTGAACATCCAGTATCGCGTCCTAATTGCTTCTCGATCTAGTCCTGTGTCTTTTCAGCGCTACTAACAAGCCTAACCATCTTCTTTATGGTAATTTTACGTATGATAAGAAGAGTGTACATACAAGACAGCGCAAGGTAAATACAAATGAAAAAGGAGGAGAAAGGCAGTTGAACACTGTGTGAAACTACGACACAACAACCCAAAGCTCGGAAAAGAACAATAACAGCGAGGTATGAAAAATACCCAGATCATGAAAATAAGCGTTATACAGACTCAGTATTCTGTGGTCGGTTGAGTATTGGTGATGACAGACAGGAATCAGGAACGGTCCATGTTCTCTGGCGATCTTGCATGGAATACGAAACGTGATACAACTGAGGAGTTCGGTGCAGGTGAGGATACCGTGAAGAAGTTTGAAAAGAAACCGAAAGTCAGTGCGATTACGTCGGCAGTGACGTAAGGGCAATGACAATAATCAAGCGGTACTAAAATAAGGTCTAGTGTCCGTGTTAGCAAAGCAGTGATGATATATGCTTAGAAACGTTTTCTGGACCCGATCTATAATGCTACTGTTGGGTCTAGAAATGTCATTTCATACGACCGACGCGTGTTCATGTGGAGGAAGACAGGTTGTTGGGTGCAACTTGCGGAACGGTGAGGGAGAATGTAATTCCGTTAATGGTCTGCAAACAGAGTTAAGCGTGCGCATACGCCACATTGCAACACGCTTAGTGTGAGCGGAAAAGTGTAAGGTGGTATCAAAAAGTACACCGAGATCATTGATCTCACGCAATGGTAAAGAATCTAGTGAATAAGAAAAAGAAATGCTTGCTGTATTTCGGGTGACAGCCATGACTTTGGTATCAGCCTTACTCAATGTGAGGTTATCATCGTACCATTTAGAAAAAGAAAGCAGGTCAGACTGCTGGATGCGACAGTAATCAACATTATTATTTTCCTTAAAACTGTTGATTTCATTGGCATATAGAACGAAAGAAAAATTCTGAATAGGTGAAAAAATATGATAATTAGAAATTAAAAAATGGAGTGGTCCTAATACTGATACGTCCTAATACGCCGCTAGTTGCCATATACAAAGAATGCATTTGGTCATTGACGTTAACACAACATGATCTATCAAGAAGATAACTGCGCAAGAGATTGACAATTGACGAATCAACACCAAAGTGCGTAAGTTTGATCAGAAGCAGTGAGTGGCTGACTACGTCGAAAGCTTTGCTGAGGTCACAGTAAATGACGTCAATTTGCCCCCTTTGATGTACTGGCGCGGAGATCTGTGTCATAAAACTTGCGAGATTTGGGATAGTGGCGCGGCCGGTGAGAAATCCATGCCGATTCGGAATCAATGAGTTCTTCGCAGTAAAATACAATATGTTATGAAGAGCAAGCTCAAAAATCTTAGACGTTGCACACAGAAGAGAAATTGGACGATAATTCGAGACATCGATTTTACAGCCAAACTTAAATACAGGAAAAACATGAGCAGTTTTCCGCATGTGAGGGAAAGTGGAAGTTTTCAAATAGTTATTAAATGTAGATGTGAATACTGGGGCAAATTTACCAGCGTAAGCTTTTAGAATTGCGGAGGGGATGCCATCAGGGCCGCAGGATAGGGAAGGTTTCAAGCGCTTAAGGTATTTGCTGATCAGTTTTTCATCAAACAACACAGCACAAGATGTACGAACCGTCGTGTGCTGCTGCCTGACACCAGCGTTGAAACCTGCATCTTTATATAAGGAAGAGAAATGGGCTGCAAAACAATCCACGACTGCTTGGACTTCTACTCCACTAGAATCGAGCAGGCAAAAACGCTCTCCAGGTTTGCTGGAGCGCTTGTGGATATACGTACTTCCTAAATTCCTCCGACCAGTCAGAGGCGCTCTTTTCCAAGAATGCAATATACGAGTGATAATCCGGCTTTTAGAGGCGTTTGCAGCAAGACCGAAAAAAAAGTGGAATTCTCTCCAGTCATTAGGCACCAGACTTCTAGATTTTCAGTGCGTGCGATTTGTAAGCTTTAGGACAGTTATAAGTTCAGATGAGAACCAGCGCGGGGATATTTAGAGCGTTTAGATCTGTACTGGGGAATGTATTTGCGCATACTGCTCTAAACAAGCTCCGTAAACGGATCTACTTGGTCATCAACATTGATTTTGTCTCTAACCAGTGAGAATTTAAAATATAAATCAATGAATCAATCAATGAATCCCTCAATCAATTCATCAATCAATCAAACAATCAATCAATTGAAATGTTTTTTATAGTGCCCAGGAAGAGCTACGGAGCCTTCGTACTGGTGCACTTAAAAAGTAATACGCGAGACAAAACGTACAGAGAATACGTATGGGGTGCAGAAAAGACGATGTGATAGCGAAACAAATAGGGAAACACAAAACGAGGAGGCAATGTAAAGGGAGGTAATAATAAAAAATGATTGCATACATATATACAAAACACAGGAAATAAACTCGGATTTATGTCAAAGTAGGCAGAATACTTATTACGCGTTTTTTGAAGTCGCGCCATAGGGCAGTCTAATAGCAACAAGGCCGCGTAGAAAACGCGCTATGGTTCCTGGTAATAATAATAATAATAATAATAATAATAATAATAATAATAATAATAATAATAATAATAATAATAATAATAATAATAATAATAATAATAATAATAATAATAATAATAATAACTGCCGCGCCTAGGAAGACGCCTGTTAACTTCCGAAGGTCCGGAAGGCAGCAAAATTTCCTCTTCAGACTTTTTACACCACACTACATACATCTTCCGCTGTGACCCGGACGTCAGTGGGTCTAAACTGAAAGGTGTTGGCGCACTGATTGATGTAGACAATTCACTGAGATGTATTCGGTGCAACGACATATAAAGTACACAGGCGTCGATCTGGCTAGAAGTAAGCCTAGCGCGATAGAAAACATTATTTGGATCTTTTTATGTGCCACTGAATATTTCCCCTTTCTTCATTCACGAGATCATCTCTTCTACTGAAAGTTTAATACCTTCCCATAGCAAGCACAGAGTAATCATTCTTTGTTATTTTAATATACCTGGAATTGATAGGAACACACTTAGATATTCTCATTAGAATCATTACATAGAGATCAAATGTAGCCTGTTGTTGAACTTTCTGTCCTTCTGTTTCCTTCAGCAGCATAACTTCATCGCCAATTCCTGTGGTACCATCATAGACCTTTGCCTGTCGAATGCTCAAGTCATAGATGTCTTTGACATCCGGACGCTCTGACATCTCCATTGTGCGTACCGATAAGTTTCATTCATAACTAAACATAACTGCCCCTGTGTCAGCCCTGAGGCAGATATCCTCCAGTAGCATAAATGAATCCTCTCACTTTGCTTTGAAACGTGGCGATTCTGTTGGTTCATATGACTTCTTGTCCGCCACCGATTGGTCACTCACTGCTTAGAGACAAAACCAATGTTGATGACCAAGTAGATCGGTTTACGGAGCTTGTTTTGAGGAGTATGAGCAAATAGATTCGCCAGTACAGTCCTAAATGCTCTAAATATCCCCACGGTTTCTTATCTGAACTTATAACTGTTCTGAAGTATAGAGATCATGCTCCGAAAATCTAGAAGTCCTTTGCCTAAGGAGTGGAGAGAAGAATTCCGTTTTTTTTCGGGCTCTCTGCAAGTGCTTTTATAAGCGGGATCACGACTCACATATTGCATTCTTGCAAAAGAGCGCCTGTGACCGGCCGGCGGAATTTTGGAAGTATCCGGTGTCCACAACCTCTACAAACTTAGACATTATTAATTTTAGAACTATACTAGATATTAGCAAACGGTTTTCAACATGTGACAAGGTAACTCACAAAGCTTTGTTTCCTCATTCACACACGTCAATATTAGCATCCCTAGTGGGACGGACAGCGTCCAGTGTGGCCGCCGAACGCCGCGATGTTGTCGGACTGTTTGCAAACGCCTGCCGTACCTTGTCCACAGTTGGTGTCTGAAACAGATGGGCGACCTTCCCCTTGTTTATGGAGAACACTACCTGTTCCCATAAACGACGTATGCCAAGACCTGAATAGTTGGTCAGGACGGTGGTTCCCTTCCGTACTGTGTCCGAAAGTTTCGTTGCACTTTGGTATTGGACTTCGTTTCTATGAACCAGGCTGTATGGCCGCAAGCGCTCCAGTAAACCTGCAGAGAGTTTTTGTCTGCTCGACTACAGTGGAGTAAAAGTCCAAGCGGTCGCGGACTGTTTTGCTGCCCATTTGTCATCTTTATATGACGCTCCAGGTTTCAACGCTGCTGTCAGTCAGCACACGACGGTTCCCACATCTAGTGCTGCGTTGTTTGATGAAAAGCTGATCAGCAAATACCTTAACCGCTTGAAGCCTTCCCTGGCCTCCCCTCCGCCATTCTAAAAGCTTACGGCAGTATATTTGCCCCAGTATTTACATTCATATTTATTAACTCTTTGAATACTTCCACTTTCCCTCACATGTGGAAAACTGCTCGCGTTTTTCCTGTATTTAAGTCTGGCTGTAAAATCGATGTCTCGAATTATCGCCCAATTTCTGTTCTCTGTGCAACGTCTACCATTTTTTGAGCTTGATCTTCACAACATATTCTCTTTTACTGTGAAGAACTAATTGATTATGAATCAGCATGGATTTCTCACCCGCCGCGCCACTATCACAAATATCGCGAACTTCATGACACCGATCTCCGCGCCGGTACTTCAAAGGGGGCAAGTTGACACCATTTACTTTGACCTCAGCAAAAATTTTGATGTAGTCAGCCAATCACTGCTCCTGGTCGCACTTGGGTGTTGCCTTGTCTACTGTCAATTTCTTGCGCAGCTTTCTTCTTGATAGATCATGTTATGTGAATGTCAATGACAAAATGTCTTCTTTGTACGTTGCAACTAGCGGCATTCCTCAAGGATAAGAATTAGGACCACTCCTTTTTAAAATTTTGATTAATTATGTGCTTTTCGCTATTCGGAACTCTTCTTTCCTTCTGTATGCAAATGACGTCAAAATTTAAAAAAAAATTCACACTGTTCATGAATGTCGTTTTCTTTTTCTAAATGGTGCAAAGATAATAATCGCACATAGAATACTGCTGAGACGAAAGTCATGGATTTCGTCGTAAAATCGCAAGCATTTCTTTTTCTTATTTTGTAGATTCTTTACAATTGTGTAAGGTCTGGGAGGTGAATGATCTCGGCGTAGTTTTTGACACTACCTCACACTTTTCTGCTCACACTAGGCGAGTTGAAATTTCGGGTATGCGCTCTCTGGGCTCTGTTAGCATACCATTAAGGGAATTGAATTCTCCTACACCGTTCCGCAACTTGTGCACAACAATATGTTTTCCTCGACTTGAATACACGTCGTTCGTCTGAAACGGCATTTCTAGATCCAACAGTGGCGTTATAGATCGGGTCCAGGAAAAGTATCAAAGCATATCTCATCACCGCTTTGCTAATACAGGAAATGAACCTTGTTCCATAACTGTTGGATTATTGTCATTGCCCTTACTTCACTGCCGACATAATCGCGCTGACCTTCTGTTTCTTTTCAAATTCCTTCACGATATCCTCACCTGCCCCGAACTCCTCAGTTGTGTCATCTTTTGTATTGCGTGCAAGATCACCATGCTGAGAACATAGACCTTTCTATGTTCCTGCCTGTGATCACCAACACTCGATGATGCAATACTGAGTCATTATAACGCCTATTTTCATGATCAGGATATTTGAGAGCGCAGCTCTTAGGCGCCCGTTCCTAGGTTGAGCGTCGGCGTCCTCGGCGTAACCGCGCGAACGCGCTCGTGCCACTGCTCGCGGGTTCATCCTCTTCCACAGCTGGCTCGGATGCATCTCATCATGCCAGCGTTCCCATACAGCCCCACCCTCTGCGAAGGCGCTGACGGCACTGGCCCACTGCCAGTCGGTGGGGTGATTTCGGTCTCAAATTCGTTGCCTCACTGTATTGCGAATTGAAAACACGTATACAGCTGCGCTCAAATTTCGCATTAGGAGTATCGTAATCGTCGGCCATCTTTTTTTCGTATCTCACTGTCATTGTTCTTTTCCGAGCTTTGGGTTGTTGCGTCATAGCTCTAGACATTATTCAGCTGCCTTTCTGCTCCTTTTTCTTTTGTATTTGCATTGCGCTTTGTTTGGTGTGCACTATTCTATCCATAATTCTTTTAGGTACACGCTTTTTATGTCCACTCTTATTTCATAACTGTTCTTTTTATTCATTGTGGTTTTTTTTATCCCCTGTAGTTCTTTTTCTGGTTCACATATATGCGTCCACCAGCACTCAGACCTTAGGATTGTTCCTGGGCACGGTAAGTAAATAAATAAATAAATAAATAAATAAGTGATTGATTGATTGATTATTGTGCTCTCGCAGTTTAATGGTGGCATTTTCTCCTTTTTCTCATTTACCTGACCATGGAACGCTTCGATTAGAGGCCGAACTTTTGAGCCGTAAGAGCTGTTTGCCATTACATGCCGCCTTCGCTATACGTAAAACGCCCAGTCTTGAAGCTAAACATTTCGACAGAATTACCTGTCTGGTTGGCAAAATTGATTAAGACTTAGAGATTGTCTTCAGCCAAAGAAGGGAATTTATTAGACAGATGACTGCCGTCCGTTCTTACGAACCGTTTTTATGTAATAACTTTATTCTCGGACCTTGATGTTCATCGGCAGATTATCAAAGTTCGATGCTTACCTGCCGCGGTAGCCCAGTGGGTATGGCGTTGCCCTGGGGAGCTCGGCGTGCCTCATACTCAGATCGTGGTTGTGGCACGTAATGCCCCGGAATTTAATTTTAAAGTTATTTGCTTTCTTTGAGAACTTCCCCCAGTTTGTGGCATGTATGTATGTATGTATGTATGTATGTATGTATGTATGTATGTATGCATGTATGTATGTATGTATGTATGTATGTATGTATGTATGTATGTATGTATGTATGTATGTATGTATGTATGTATGTATGTATGTATGTATGTATGTATGTATGTATGTATGTATGTAGTATGTATGTATGTATGCATGTATGTATGTATGTATGTATGCATGTATGTATGCATGTATGTATGTATGTATGTATGTATGTATGTATGTATGTATGTATGTATGTATGCATGTATGTATGCATGTATGTATGTATGCATGTATGTATGTATGTATGTATGTATGCATGTATGCATGTATGTATGCATGTATGCATGTATGTATGTATGTACGAGTATGCATGCATGTATGTAAGTGTTTTTCCGAGTGTGAAAGAAGCCCGCGAATACACTCAGAATTGCCGCACGACCGGCCGCTCGAGGCACTTTGCGTGTATTCGCGGGCGTCTTTCATGCTCGGAAAAACACTTTTATGTAGCACGTATTGAGCAACAGAAAGCTGTATCGGGAGTTTTTCATGTAACTCTACAACTTTCTCATCGACACTTTAATAATTAGGACAGTACTTCTCGAGTTAGATAATTGATTATAATGAATTAATTAAATCTCAGTAACGAAAAAAATACTGGCGGCTACTCCACTATACTGGAAACAATACGCACTAGGTTTGCTTCGCGTAACGCCGTTCCTCTTTTTTAAAATCATGATGCGTGATAGGTGGGACACCCGTATATGTATGTACGTGCGTATGTATGCATGTATGTGCGTATTTATGCATGCATGTATGTATTTATGTATGTATGTATGTATGTATGTATGTATGTATGTATGTATGTATGTATGTGTATGTGTGTATGTATGTATGTATGTATGTATGTATGTATGTATGTATGTATGTATGTATGTATGTATGTATGTATGTGCGCCTGTATGCATGTATGTATGTATGCATGTATGTATGTATGTATGTATGTATGTATGTATGTATGTATGTATGTATGTATGTATGTATGTATGTATGTGTGTATGTATGTATGTATGTATGTATGTATGTATGTGCGCCTGTATGCATGTATGTATGTATGTATGTATGTATGTATGTATGTATGTATGTATGTATGTATGTATGTATGTATGTATGTATGTATGTATGTATGTATGTGTGTGTGTATGTATGTATGTATGTATGTATGTATGTATGTATGTATGTATGTATGTATGTGTGTGTATGTATGTATGTATGTATGTATGTATGTATGTGCGCCTGTATGCATGTATGTATGTATGTATGTATGTATGTATGTATGTATGTATGTGTGTATGTATGTATGTATGTATGTATGTATGTATACATATATGTATGTATGTATGTCGGCGCCTAACCTCTTTCCCGCCGTAATCCATCGGGCTGCTGTGCTGAAGGAACCAGTTGAACCAACTTGGGTCGCTGAGTATGTAACGCTGGGTATGTTTTGCTCTTTAATGAAATTATTTGACGCCACCTTTGATCACTGCGTATGTGCCATGAGGTATGTGTCGCTTTTCGATTTACTTCTTTGATGCCAACTTGTGTCTCTGGGTGTGTGTCAGCCTGCCGCCTTTCATAATAATCAGTAGATAAAACATATCATCAACAATTACGCACTAACCATCATTCCTAATAGCACTAAAGCCCACAATCATCTCTAAGATGAATGCACCACCATTTTTTTAGTTGCGATGCTCAGCGTTCTTTCCTCTTCCGTTAGCTTATCTCCATTTGCGAATGCTAAAACCTACTTGCCTTTGTCTCGGTGGCCTGTTGAAAGTGAAACAACTTGCGTGTTTTGTTCTGAAGACAGTCAACCGTCTATCGTTTTTACCGTCCGCATTTTTAAAAATTTACTGCTACGTTCAAGCCAACAACTTTCTGGTTAATATTCTGGCTTCTGGAAATTGTGGGTATATAGGATGGAGTGCGGAATTGGCTGGATACGGAAATAGTTTCTCCCTTTAATGTGCCCGATTGGCTCGCGCTTTTTCTGGCTGCTTTCGTCTGTGAACTAAAGCATTAGGAAACGCCTCCCGGCCTTCGTCGGCAGGATCGCAGCCACATGGAACGTTTTGAAGACGAAACAGCCCACCCTCTCCATCCCCTTCTCCCTCCTAGGTGTTGTTCATTCATAAGGGAAAAGTAACTCGTAACAACAACAAACAGGTCACGAGCATTCTGAAAACAACCCCCAAAATATTGTTCCTGGTCACCCTTACAGCACAATTTGCCCACACAGAGACGCGCCTGAGTGAGCGCGTATCCGGGGGCTTTATTAAGAACTTTTTGCCAGTGGTGATCGAAGGTCAGGTGCACGCTCCTCTGACCAACCTATAGATGCCTTTGAACCTCCGTGCCTTCTTTTCTTTCATTAAGGCTTCCTCTCTCTCCACGCGATCGAACACGGCGTCCATATTTAGGAAACACTATAGTGTGTATGCAAACTGCTTTGCGAATGCAGGCGCGGAAGAATGAACCGAAAATTTTTTCGTGACGTGACTAAGTGAAGCCATGCAACGTTGCTCACACTGCAGCTAGTGACATGTAGTCGCAAGGGTCAAATTTACAACGCCGTTTCTAAGGTGACAGCGATTCGTAGTCGTCTGACGCTGTGGCACTGGCCAATCAGAACGATCAGACTCGATGGACAGTACTTACGTGCGCATCGCTCCTGGGCTTTCGGCCCCTGATTGCCTGACGCCATGCAGCTCTAACACTTACCAGCGCCACATGGTTTTATCGAGAATATAGAGCCCTGCACGGGCCGTGTTTTTTTCGGTTGCGGGCCCGGCCCGAGCCTGAAAAGCCATGCACTGCCCACCTCAGCCCGGCCCGGTGATCGCATACCTGGCCTCGGCACGTTCGGGACTTCAGCTCTTGAGCATAAACGAAGTACGGTCCAGTTCTGGGTTGATAGGAATATACCAGGTGTCTTCAGATTATTTCCTAGAGGCAGATTTGACTAGCTGAAAGTGTTTCAGTGGAGTTGTTGTTGACAAATAAACAGATTTAAAGAGAAAGAAAAAAACGTGAATCGCCTATTCATTATGCTTGTGCATGACAGTATGCTATGAACACCCGTACTACATTTGCCAAATAGTTTTACGACATAACAAAACGAAGCCATAAGTGACAACTCTTGTACACATCGCTACCCATTTCATCTCACTTGGAATCTCAAAGAACCATTGCACTGAACAATGCGAGAACTCGAGCCAATAAACTCGTCGGGAATATAAATTTACATACACTGGTCTATTACCTTTCAGAATTTCGTCGTAAAACGCTGTCGCTAGAAGCTCTTATAGCTGCATTAAATATAAACTGTTGATGCGCAAAGACAACGGTGATGTGTAACCACATTATTACATGGAACAAACAATGTTTATTGCTTTTTTTGGCTTCCTTTTAATGTCGTCAATTTTTAAGTCATTACTTTCAGTAGCAGTGTCTCGTAATACGAGTTAATTTCAGTTTTATTCACCTTTGTTTTAACATGAAAGTTGTTAAGCCCAGTGCATGCACAGCGTAAACATCCATGTCTATCTTTTACTCTGTCAGACTTGAGATGCGAAACTTGTTTGTTCTCTAAATTCCCAACGAACCCACATGTAGTGCAAGCAAAACAAATTCAAGGCAATGAACACGATGGCGGCGCCATCTGTCAAAACTTCTGTCAAAAGAAAAATGCATTAAGAGAATAAAATTTTCTGCACGGTTTCATTTTCTACATCTCCGTCCCCAAAGTTGCAAGATTTTGCAGCATCCGCGTCGGCTTGAAGTATTCGCGTCAGCTTGAAGTATCCGCGTCGGCTTGAGAACTATATGGACATTTGAAAGGCTGAATTCAATCATGTTTGACTACTTATGCGACAAACTAGAGCACATCATTCTACTCGCCTGAATAAAGAATGAAGAAATTAAATGGAAAGCAGCAGCGAATTGCACTTTGCCTTAACACGCAACTTAATTTGCGAACGATTATTCGAGGGTTCATTTGCCACTATATCAACGTTGCCACTGCATTTCACTGTTCTAACCAAGCGTTCAAAATTTCTTTCAGTTCTGTTCTTGCATTACAATTTTCACAGACGAAGCAACTCAAGGTAGCATATCATCCACTGCTGCCGAAAGTCATTATATTTTTGCAAATAAACCAAAGATTGTCCAAAGACTCTGTCTTGAGGCGTGTCTTCTGCTCCCGAAGAAAAAATGATGTAGCCAAATGCACCAAATTGTCTTTCACTGCTTGCGCTCGTGGCTGCTACATGAAGAATGCTTTTGGAAACTGAAGATTGTAGGGGATTTTTTTGCTGCGAGTCCTCCAGAATTAAAGCAGACCTGCTTGGGTCTGACTGCACAGGTCTGACTCATCGTCATTTGTGTTCCGACTGTCTGACGCCTTAACAGTCTCGAATTTCTTCCTTCGCCAACAATTACCAGCCGGATAATGCGCTTCTCCTTGCTGTCCGGCGGAGTCGCTGTCTGGGGAGCCTGCATGCAAATAAGGCTTGCTTGAAGACTCCCTATATACAGCTGTCAAATTACTCTCGCCACCTGCATTTGAACGTCGGGCCGTGCGCGTCTCGTCTGAGCGCGAAGCTCACCTCTAGTAGTTTAAGGTCCGAACAACCTGACAACTACGTTGGCCAGAATTTCCCAGTGTCGCGAAGGCGAAAAGAGCAGGGCGGTGGGCTGCGCGGGTGGCCACTGGTACCGCTTTCTCAGAGGACAAGAGCGCCGCTAATGTATACTAATGTCTGTATACCAATGTATACGAAGCCACCGAAGGAGTAAACTACTGCTGTCTGTTTTTTTCAGAGACCGACAAGTGCCATCGACCCAGTATTCTGCAAGGGCGGCAATGTTTTTAGTTGAAAATTTTACGACGTTGCAAATAGCACACCCGAGCCTACTATGGGCCCTACTAAGGCCCGATCCCGGAGCTACTGTGCCAAAGCCCGGACCGGGCTTGCACCAAACTTGCTTCCCCACTCGGACGCCGCCAGCGGGCTGGGCCGGGCTTTCGGGTGAGTCCGAGACAATGCAGTGCTCTGATCCAGACTGTATATTGCGGCGTCCGCTCCTTATAACGCTTCCCCACCCCATATTGTGTCGGTTCTCAGTGACCTGTGAACCAGCACTGTGCCAGCTGTTCTCTCTCTCTTTGTCTCTTTCGTCCTCTTCAAGACATTGAGAAGAACACATTCGAGAAGGGCCAGATAAGACGGCTTGGGCTAAGGAGGATAAGTATGTTACGTCTGAAATAAATGGGTACGTATACAAAAAACGGCTTCTATTCAGTCCAATTTGTGGGAACGTATGTGTGCAAATATCCACTGTGCAAGTGGCTGCGGTAACATATACAACTGACGAAAAAGTGAAAAAAGAAAGAATCACGCCCCTGCGGCTTTTATTCAAAGGTACACAGCTGTTTTCGTCCTGCGTTGCTTTCTGGGTGCGACTGAAAGCATCGAAGAATGGTAACAACCTGTTCTTCACAGTGGACCTTCGTCAGGAGCGTGTACGCCACGCAGATTCGCCGTAGCCGTCCGGAGACGCGATAAAACGCGCGTATACACAATTACGCCCCGTGGCAGCACAGCGACCGTGGCGCAAAAATCCCTGAAGCTCTCCGAATCACACGCTTGCGGGACGGGCGCGCGGAAGCCTCTCTTGGGACCAGAGAGGACTGTCGCATCCGAGTCCCGCAACGCATTGTCCGGGCTCAGTGCTTGAGGCCTCCGAAGCCGAAGCCGCCTCCGTAGCCACCTCCGTATCCGCCTCCGTATCCGCCGTGTCCGTAGTGTCCGCCGACGAGGTGCGCGCCCTGGTGGAGCTTGTTGACGTGGTGCACAGTCTTGACCAGGAACGAGGGGCCTGGAACGGTCTTGTGGTAGCCGTAGCTGTGGCCTTCGTCGAATCCGCCGTAGCCGCCGAAGCCATGACCGAAGTCGCCAGCCAGGACGACGGCGGCGCAGGCGCACAGGAGAAGGGCGACGAACTGAGAACGTGAAATGTTTGTACGTCAAACAAAAAAAGAAAAAAGTAAAAGTGCATAGGAAACACACGTCACACTATGCACTGACACAGGAACAACTGAAATCGCTTCAAGTAGGCTACAAAGATGGAGGGGATTTTATGAGCCATTGTTTGTGCCAGTTGAAGGCTCGCTCTAAACGTCTTTAATATTTGAAACCTTGAATATTTCTCGCGAGTTTCGGAGCAAATGAAACACAGAATAACAACGTGGTAAGATTGAATTGCACGCTCCTCGATGTTGTTTTGTTCGCCGAAACAACGTTCGCATTTTGGTCTGGCTCACGTAATTTCGCACAATAAACGGCATGATATATTTTCTAGCTTAATCTAGTGATATCAGCTTAGGAGAAGCTGATATACTTATTAAGGACACGCTGAGTGTCGGCACCGATGCACTATTCTCTAGGTACTTATTCGTTCCGTAACCTCATTGCTCATAGGCCAAATAATATTTAGGTTGAGAACGAAAGTAAAGTTACTGTTTTCTGCTATGGCGACTACGGCGACAAATCAGAGCCGACTCAATTCATCATCGAAAGCTCTTGAGTGTCACGGTTATATGGAGAATGGCTACGGGCTCGCCAGCCTAGAACTCGATAGGAATATATTACACGAGAAGAGTAACAAATACAGTGAATTTCTATGCGGCGAGAGGGCGCCGTTGATTAAGGTCATCGTATCTATTGTCTTTATGCGGTAGAACAGGTGGCGTTTAATGCGGCCAGAAATAATCGCAGTTGACTCTGGGTGGCAGAGCGGGTTCACCCCAGTCGTGGTTGACCATTCTAATCCGCATTGTCGTTTGACAGGCTACTTTGAGCTAAGGGAGCTTAATTAGATATGTCTGAGAACACGATGGTATTGTGGCCCTGTAATGGCATGTACTATGGGAAAAATCAGATGAATATGAACGAACCGAGAACATAACAGTTGCCAACATCTTAAAGTACATCTAAGTAACTCAATTATTAATTAATTCACATAGAAGGCCGTTTATGCAAATTCTCGCGTCCACACAATAACTCCAACATCCATGGACTCAATTTCAACTCTTCAACAGAGGACTTCTGCCCTTGTGCCGCTACAGTGTTTAGAAGTGATTAAGTCATGCAACACGGTGTATATAATTTTCTTATTACACTTAAATGAATATTTAAATGACAAGGTGCAGCCGTCGTCTGCATACGCAACAAATACATCTCAAGTGTTTTTCTTCTTTATCAAAAAGGAAAAGCTCGGGGTTGATCCAAGTGCACGGCTGCATCTCGATGAGGCAGGCGAGAGGCAGCAACGCGCAGCTTGTCACCACGTGCTTTGCCAGATCACAAACAAGATATGCGTAATTTCAATTGCTGTTCCCTTTGGAAGCCAGTATTAGCTTTCGAATAGTGAAAGAATAAAGCGAGATTTCTCCTTTTGCTCTATTACCTACGGATGGTGGAGTTGGTGCCGCAGTACAAATGCAAATGCTGTACATTTACAATGGTGTTGGTTATTGACGGAGGTACTTCCCTTTTTTGTATACGAAGTCTTTCGCTGGCGTTACCGCGCTCCCCGCTTAACAAACTGCATCCGAACGATACAAGGTTCGTTTCAACACCACCGTACGCAGGTGACCCCATACACGTACGCTTTGTCTATACGTTTAACCTACACCGATCGGAACCCGAAAGTGCTCTTCGTATGTACGATTGTAAGACGTCAACTCGACCCCAAAGCGCTCACTGTATCCGCATGGCGAGCACTCTGCGGCTATAGCGACTCGGATGAAAGGGCCAAACGTAAAGTCCGAGAAGTTGTATGTGCGCCCAGTGTCCGAGGGAACGTCCCGGAGCGTCCACTTACCGTGGCGTTCATGGTGACCGTTGGCGTTGCGGCACAAGGGTGCTTAACAAGTCCTGCAAGTCCTTCGTAGGAGCCGAGGAAAGCTGAGGTGGTGGAAGTCCGAGTCGACTGCCGGGCTTTATATACACGGACCGAGAGGAAGGAAGCCGCATTCGCCAACTCCTATCACAGGTGTGAGGAGAACAGCCTGGAGAGGTGCGAGGCGGCCGAGGAAGGGTGAGATACGACAAGTTAGTTAGCTCCTTAGAACGCCTAAAGAGAAAACGAGGGGATAGAGGCTTAATTTCTACAAAAGCGGAGCGCACCCGTAGAGCTAAACAATGCGTTTACTTTTTTTCTTTTCTCTCTCCCTATCTCTCGGGTACGCGTGAGGTTTCTAGAACTTTCGCTCCTCTTTGCCCTCTCTCTCGCCAATTGCTAAAAGAACGCGTACAGGTGGAACGCAATTATCTTTGGCCTGGCCCGCGCAATCGGGCACAATGCTTATCACGTTTCGCTCACATCCTCGCCGAGCCAACGGCGGGGCGACCGACGTCCCGCACCTGTCCCCTTAGTCAAATTGAACGGCCGGGAGAGGAGATACGTGTAGTGGACCCATGCCTCCACATTTCGAGGCGAAAACTTGAGCGCCATTCAAATATCTCTACAGCATTCCTGCATTACTTCTCCCTCCACCCCCCCCTCCCCCCTCTGCTTTTTTGTTTGTTTATTATTCAATCAGTTTATTTTTGTCCTTGTCGACAGTGCATCTCCCCGCGCTTTCCGCGCTCTGGGCGTTCTCTTCTCGCCTAGTGAACGCCATCGTTTGCTGATGAAAGCGAGCGCGCCAGTATTTCTAATTCCGGGAGACGGACTGGCTGCCGCATGCGGGCCGCCTCGAGCCGCGGGAGAGCGAAACTAGATGCTAAGATAAAAAGGGGGGGGGGGGGGGGGCTTAATATTAAACGCAGCGCGCTGTCTTCTGGGGTGTTGTATCTTGTCTCCATCGTTTTATTTCTTTCTTTCTATACAATTTGCGCTGTCCCACCCTCTCTCTGTATGAGCTGGCGCGTGTATTAATATATCTATGCATCTATATAGGTAACACCGCCATCGGTCACTCCTTTCCGCAAACGGTCCGACGGAGCGGCGCGGTCAGAGCCAGAAGCATCGCCGCCTGCAGTTTCCGCGTTCGGCGCTGATAGCAAGCGCGCGGCTGCAGCAGTTTTGTGTCGCCGATCGCCACGAAAGAGTGGCCCACCACCCAAATGCCGCCACGACGAAGGCGCGCCCGGACGGCCGCTAAGGAGCTAGGCTTTTTTTTTTTTTTTTCAACGTCTCGTTCGACGCTTTGTTGGGACACTCGACTTTAGTAGTGCAGCTGGCGAGAACGCTGTTAAAAGGAGGCGCACGGAACACATTTCGGTCGCATTTTCGGGGCAGGGCGCACCCATTTTACTTTACGCGACACGCGATGATTACTCAGTATAACTTACAACCGAGATCGAAATGTGCCCCGTGGCTATGCATGCGCATTTCAGCACATATAGGGCATGGCGCGCACGTGTTCCGGCCATAACGATAATGTGGACACCTCACGCTGTTGTGTGTGTGTGTGGTATATGCATACATATAGCGGTTTCCAAAAAGTTAATACATTACGCAGCGTTCCGTATTTTCGGAATAATAAATATTACACTCGCCGATAGGAAAACTGCCCATTAGTGTTTATCCGAAAAAACTCTTCAACTGTGATCCGGAGACGGTGCAGTTACGCCATGCGTTCGCGAACACGAGGGAGAATAAAACTAATGAAAAGGACTGCTCAGTGGCCTAAGCACGTTCATGATTGCGTGACCGGCATTGTATACGCGTAACAGCACAGTGAATTCAATTAATACTGCATTTATATATATAGTACCCAGCACCTCCACCAAATGTAACAAGCCTATTCTTCAGGTACACTTGACGAAGCGGTTACACAAGCTGGCTCGTTGAAAACACACCTAGCGCGAACCACACGATCTTCAACAGTCTTCTTCCACACTGGCACAGAGCTGGTACTGATGTGCTCCGGTAGAATGTATATATATATATATATATATATATATATATATATATATATATATATATATATATATATATAGTGTAGTCATACTATCCAGCAAACCAGCGAGTCATTCTGTTCCACCACACTCAGATCGAGCCTGAATACGGCAGCGGAACTGCCGGCAGCGTTCGCGACGTAATAGTTTTCTGTCGTCTCACCGCTGCGGAATGACACGTCAATCAGGTATGGGCTGTTGAAGAGAGCGTGGAGCTCCTATCATTTTCAGGAGCATCCTTGCATTCCCGAGACTGACCCATCCTTTCACGTACAGTGCGTTTGATCTACTGTCTCTTCCTGTATCCAGTGCGAATGATGAAAGGGCATTCTGGATACCTCGTTCCGTAAACTGAAAAGAGTGCATCCCATAACCGATCCCAACGTTGGTAAATACGCATTCATGTAATATAATAACGAGTATACCCGCCCTGAGCCCTTCTTCCGTTGAAAATGTTGTCTGAATATATACATATATGTCAGCGTCTCTTCTTTTTTCTTTTTTTATAGGCCTATCCCTCTAAAAAATTTATAAGGAAAATCCTATCTATAGGTAACTGCCGGTGGACGACTGTCACACCGCGCACACGCTTAACTTGGCATGATGTCGCGGCTGACGCTTTGCGGCTTATTTAATTAACATCAACTTCTTCAGGGTTTTACGTGCCAAACCCGCGATCTGATTACGAGGCACGCTGTAGTGGTGGGGGACTGCGATTAATTTTGACCACATGCGGTTCTTTAACGTGCACCACGCAGTGCAGGGTACACGAGAGCTTTTTTTGTAAATTGGAGTGCAGTGGCCGGGATAAAACCCGTTAAATGCCCGCGACCTCGCCATCGCATTTGCGACTTAATTCCAAGGCTGTTTTAGTAGGGTATGGGAATTCTCTGCTTCTCCAATGTACGCTAATTCAGGATAGTTCTTTTTCTTCCCTGCTTTCTTTGTTTTCTTGCCTGTAGACGTTGAAATCACGATAGTCAGACTAAATAGGGCAGTCGCTGCCTGTCCTGCCCCTGTGTGTATATAGTGTGTATACAGTGTATACAGTGTAGTTGTCTACGCTACTTGTAGATGAATGTGTTCTGCGACTACTTTTTGCTTCACGAGATTGGCAGGCAGCTCCCCGCCTGAAGACGGCGAGCTGCTTGCCTCGCAGCTGGTGTAGCGCTGCGGTTTCTTCTTCTTGCCGTTCGTCGCGTCCGCGCTCGGCTATAACACTTTGCTCAGACAACAGATCTGATGGTGTGCAGCTGCTCAGTGTTGCTGGCATATCTGCATGCCGCGGGGTGGGCAGCACGTGACAACACTGCCAGTGGGCGTCATTTGAATAGTGATGCACGTGGCGTCGCGCTGCCGGCGCTAGTCGCTCGAAGCGTTTGGTCAACATTCGCAGCTGCTCGTGCATTAGATGAAGCAAGAAGAAAGAAAGAAATTGCTGTGTCACCATGGTATGCGTAAACTGGTAGCGCAGCTTCCACAAAGCCCGCATGCCTAGAAAGTGGGGGCGTATTGCAACCGTCCCCATCTGTGTGCCGGGGGAATAAATTCTGTCAAGCAAAAAATTTCGGCAGAACCAACGTTAGGCTGATATCTTTCTAGGCGATAGCCTTGTAAGCTCCTCTCATCATATCATGTTATGCACTAACACACACGTACACGCGTATATATATATATATATATATATATATATATATATATATATATATATATATACGTATCACATATTTACAGATGTAACACGTTTTTGGATGCGCTTAGCATATCCTTTGCCTATTCTAGGAATTTTGAGTCTATCTACCGATCTTTCCATCTATCTACCTTCTTAATCCGACCCAATGGTATAACTTGTCCAATAGCTTGGGCCGCCTGGTAAGTGCACGTGGACGGGATTCCGTCGTCGTCACGGAGTCGTCGCCATTCATTCGTCATGCATTCATTGTCATATCGCCGTCGGGATACCATCGTGGTCATTGCATTGTCCGTAGAGTTTAGTCATCCGACTCTTGTCACGCCGTCACAGTAACGGATGGCGGTGTAACGCGCCGTCGTCGCCATACAGCCGTCCTCACGCCATAGCCGTCATACCCTCGTCGTTACTGCCATCTTGGGACACTGGGTGTCACTAGGTGCTTCTAGGCACCAATCCCTGTGTCTTGCTACTCGAGTTTCTTCAGGCCATTTCGGGACCCTCCGTGTCAAACACAGGGGGGGGGGGGGGGGGGGGGCATGCCCGCGCAAGCATGAAATTTCCGCAAAAGGTTGCGCGCTTGAAGGCGTTATAACTTATGAGCATCAATTTGAGTTTGATTATTATTAATTATTATTATTATTATTATTATTATTATTATTTGGTTTGAGTACACATAACACAAGGACACCAAGGAAATAGGGAGGGAGCAAGCTGACAACTGCCACCGAGAGGGGCACAACGCCTGCTTACTCTTTCAGGGGAGGGAATAGAGGAATTTAAAACATGAGGAAAGAAAAGAGGAGATGAAGAAATGACGGATACACAGACAGAACAAAAAAAATACAAATAATGTCTATAAACGGGAGGCCAAGTCAGTGTCTTTAAGAAAAGTTAGCAGGGCTCGATGGGTCTGGTCACGTCGGGAAGCGCACCCTCTTGGAAAGAGGCAATCGTCAAGGGTCGCACATTGCAGTCCAATAAGTTCATATTCCTTAATTAGCAATGCGCGCTGCTCAACGAATGCGGGACACTCTAAAACGAGATGTTCAAGTGTCTCACAGGAGCCACAAAATGTACACGACGGGCTGTCCACACGTCCTTGTCGGTATAGGCGTTCGCGCACCAACACAGATCCAACCCTTAACTTATAGAGCAGTGCTCTAGCACCACAGGGCAAGCCTCGACCACGAACACGGGGAAGGAACGATCCGTCTGCAACACGCCGGTCTGGGTGCTGCTTTAGGAGGTGTCGGCGTATCAGAAGACGAACGTTTTCAAGCATGCAGGAAATGTCAGGGCAGTCACATTCGTGGTGGGCACAACTTGAAGCGAGGCGATCAGCCTCTTCATTTCCAGAGATGCCCACGTGCGAGGGTATCCACTGGGCAATGAGGGACACTCCACAGGAAGTAATTTTGCCAGAAGTTTGTTGAATACTGCATAAAATTGGGGTATTGGCATCTTGTCTCAGTCTGCTGAGGGCGGCACGGGAGTCTGTAAGGATGACGACCTTCAATGCTTTTAACTCTTCATGTACGTACTTCAGAGCAACATCAATCGCGGCCAGTACTGCAGTTGTTGATGAGGTTGGATGTAGTATTTTGAACACCCGTCTGATGCCAGTCCAAGGGCAGAAGAAAGCTGCAGAAGCGCCTTGGGCGTTGCTGTGTACAGATGCGCCCGTGAATACTTTAATATAGCCTCCAAATTTTTCAAATAGGTGGGACTGGGCCAATTGAAATAGTGCCGAAACAGGCTGGCTAGACTTTTTGTGTATATCGGGAATTGACAGATGAATGGAGAAGGAACATTTGTTGTGCTTCTTCGGAGTTGTGAATGAAGTAGTGTCTCCCGAACTGCGAGTAATGTCCACAAACAATGTCGCCATTTTCCCCATCCGAGAGAACGGGCGTTGAATCAGCCGATTAATCAGTGCTCGGCCGTCTGATGCTCGGTGCAAACGCTCGATATGGTGTAGCGCTCTCTGGTCTGCTTGCAAGCTCAGGGGCAACTGGTGCGCTTCTGTGAGTAGTGGAACAGATTGCGCCTCACGAGGTAAGCCAAGCATGACTCGGAGGGCAACACGATGGTCCGGTTCCAATTGCGACATCACATTTGGCGGCACGTTCAAGACTGGCAAGGCATACATCACGCCAGAGAGGACAGATGATTGGTATACCTGAAGTGCTGTCGTCTGGTCGCAGCCAGCACCCCTAGCAGTCAAGGCGGCCACATACTTGAGCAGCGAACGAGATTTGCACCGCACAGAGGTAATGGCAGAGCGCCAAGAGAGGCGATCATCGATAATTACGCCCAGGTAGCGATGGTGTTGTACCCATTGCACTGGTATCTCTCCGAGGTACAGCCGGCTCATGATGCTTCGACGAGCCCCTTGCCTTGGATGATACGCAATTGCGGCTGACTTAGCAGGTGAAATCTGCAGACCAACTTCCTCCAAGTACTCTGAAGTTGCATTCAGAGCTCTCTGCAAGATTCCGCGAAGACGTGGACCGTGGCGCGAAGGACTGCTGATCCACAGTGCAATGTCATCAGCATAGATTGCTATGCATATTGGAAAGTCAGGTTCCTGAGGCAATCGGCTTGGAAGTCCAGCAAGTACGCTGTTGAAGAGAAGCGGCGACAAGACGCTGCCTTGCGGTACACCACACTTAACACGGCGAGAATCGCTTGTTGCTCCTCCAACACGCACTTTCATGTGGCGCTCAGATAGAAAGTTATGCACGAAATGAAGCAGTCGACCCGAAATTCCTGCATTCATAAGGGCGATAATAATCGCCTTATGGGGAACCGAATCGAAAGCTTGCTGTATGTCCAGGAAGAGCATGTATGCAGAGTGCTTGTTTTCTCGAGCAGACTCTAGGGATGATACGAGGTCTGCTATGCTATCGAGGGCTGAACGGTGACGACGAAAGCCGCTCAGGACATCAGGAAAGAAATTTAGCTCCTCTAGCCTGCCATCTAGACGAAACAGTACCATTCGTTCCATCAGCTTCATAACATTAGACGTTAGCGATATTGGCCGGTAAGACTTTAGGTGTTTTGCAGGGCGGCCGGGCTTTAAGACTGGTATCACCACAGATGATTTCCAATCATTGGGGATCAGAGACGTTCGCCACATTTCGTTATATGCGTCCAAGACATCTTGATGAAAGGCCTCATCGATGTTTCGTAACGCGTGGTACGTAACACCGTCTTCACCAGGGGGCAGTGCGACATTTGGAGAGGCTGAGCGCGTGATGAAGCTCCTCGATAATAAAGTCTGCTTCATCCATCTGGCAGGCTGGACCATAGCAGAACGTTGTGATGTTCCGACTTGTCAGAAGATTAAGATCATTGTTTGCGTTGTCACTTGACATAGGAGGTACGAAAAGGTCGGCAAATGCGTCCTCAAGAATTTTCGGAGTCCGACCAGGCGTTATGCACAAACAGCAGTTGGATTCTTGCAGACATCAGGAGTGCGGAGAGCCTTCAGTATTCGCCAAACATTTCCAAAACCATTTGCCGTATGCAGCGAACTACACAGTGCAGCCCAGCTCTTTCGACGAAGTTGTTTTGTGTGCCGCCGTATGGCTGCGTCTAGGCGGTTAAATACCGTCCAATCGGAGCTTCTTTTAGAGCGCTGCGCTCTCCTGTAAGCGCGGCGTCGACAGGCGCGTAGCCTCAAGAGCTTTAAATCAGGGTTCGGTTTATCTATTCCCCACCGTATTCTTTCGGTAGCTTGTTGAAGACACTGGCTCACCAGTTTAAACAACTTGTCGTGTGATGGGGCCTCTGAAATCAGCTGACGGAACTTGCTCCAGTTTGTCACTGTGTAGGCGGCAGTCTGGCGGCTAGGAGTATGTTCTGGAATCAACCAAATTGGTAGGTGATCTGAGCTCCATGGGTCAGATTCACATGAGCAGGCCAGCTACACATCTCTTGTTGATATCGCAAGGTCGATGGTGGACTGTTCCTTCCCTCTGCCCACAAATGTAGGTGAGCCGTCATTGAGTGTTCGTAGATCAAGTCGAACAATAAGCTCGTTGATCTCTATCCCACGCTGGTCTTGTGGACGAGAACACCAGCGAGGATGGTGAGCATTGAAGTCTCCGCACAGCACAAATGATGGGCCAGACCGAGAGACTAAGAATTCCAATAAGGTGATGTCTGAAGTTCGTGTCGGTCGATAATATATGCTTGCCACAGTCGTCGTGGTATCTCTGAGAATCACAGTATCAGCTCTACATTCAAATTCTGCTTCGCAGATATCGTTTGTGTCAATAACTGCGAAATGTAGGTCAGCTCGGACGTATAACGATGCTTTTGAAGTATTTCGCGGATGCGTGGAGTCCGTGCACTGGAAGGACCCGCATGCCGGCGCTGTGCATCGAGCGTTACTGTGGATGCCTACGTAACCCGAAAGTCTAAATTCTTATTTTCTTACATTGGTTTCTTGAAGCGCTATAACATCTGGCGGGGTGTTCATTGCGAGGAGCCGAAGGACTAGATCGGCATGCCGCGGTCGTAAGGACCTGACATTCCATTGCAGCACAGAGGGACGGGACTTTCCACGAGCATTCATGTTGTTTCTAGTGAAGGCCGTCGAGCACAGGAACAAGAGCCTCCAGAAGTTGCTCTGCGGCTAATGCTGCTGGCGTCTGACGACCGGCAATCAGAGATCTAACGACGTTGACAAGCATCTTAAGCAGATTGATAAGCTTTTCGTCATCGTTGACCGAGGCTGCTGTAGGCACCCTATTTACAGAGTGTTCTACTGTAGATGACGCCTTAGATGGAGTTGGTTCCGAAGCTTTCGGAGGCGTGATCTTGGCAGATACTGGTTCGGACGCGTTCGATGGAAGCGCCGGCCACGATATCGCAGAGAGACCGAAATTCTGTTTCCCACTTTCCTGCCGACGCGTGGTGTCCTTGATATTCTTCGTACGTGCAGGTACATCTTCAGTTTTGCCATTTGTAACCGCTGGACGGGCACTGCGGCTACTCAGCTTCTTTCCTGATGCCGTCTTCTTAGCTTTCTCTTTCAGAACCTTTTGTTTTTTCTTCAGTGTGGGACATTCTTTGTCTGTTGCCAAGTGTTCACCGTTACAGTCCGGGCACCGAGATGTCAGACTGTCGCAAGAATTTGCGTCGTGATTTTGACCACATCTGGCACAAACCACAGCACTTGTGCAGAAACCCTGCACATGACCAAGTTTTAAACATTTGCGGCACTGTAAGGGTCTCGGTACGAAGGGCCGAACTGGGTATCGCACTAGTCCAGCCTTTATATGACTAGACAGTTTTGCACAGTCGAAAAGAATCTTAACACACTTTGACGAGCCGAGCCGTCGAGCGCGGATGATTTTGCATGGTGGCGTGCAAACGATCATACTTTTTAGGACGTCGTCTTGAAGTTCTAGGTCAACATCAGATATGACGCCAGCTATTACATCCGCGCCCTGTGGTATGTAAGCCCGCGTGTTGACACCACAGAGTTGAGACAGGCCAAGTAGAGTTTGCACCGTCTTCTCATCTGTTGTGTCCACGGCAATAATATTTTTTCTTGGGTTCACTCGAACCTCTTGAATAAGACCCGGTGCCAGTATGAAGAAAAAATCACGCAGTTTCTGTTTGGAGATGGCATTCAGGCTTACCATCACGTCGACTGGTACGAATGCTACTGTCGTAGTCACGATGCTGTTGTATATGATATTTGCTTCGCTTGATGACGATGTCGAAGGCTTCCGTCTTGAACGCCGATGCTTAGCAGGTATGAAGGCATCCGAGTCATCTGACCTGGCGTCAGACTCGGAATCGGCAGTTTCTGCTTCCACTGAGGAGCTGAGGCGCTTCCTTGCGACGGGAGGTCTGTCCTTACCGCTAGACTGGTCCACCACCATCTCCTCCATAGCAGGCTTCGCAGGGAGGGCCTCCCCGCAAAGCAGCAGTCATGAAGGCCCGTACAAGCAGTGCTGGGTGTTGCTGATGCACGATTAAACACAAAAAATAAATAAAAAATTCAGCATCAAAAGGAACCACCAGCCGAACGCACGAACGTCTTCGTCTTCTGTTTGATAAGTTGTACCTGCTTAGGCATAGTGCGCATCTTTCAAACGCGGCCACTTCTGCTCGAATCGACTAAGATACTGCCGAGCTATGCCTGCTCTTAAAGCCGAACGAGAGGCTTAATTTAACTCCTACTGTGTCATGCGTGGCGCAACAACAGCACCATCTGTGCACGCGACATATGCATGGTCGAGTAATGGCTTCTTTCTTCCACACAACGATACCAAAGTAAGGCCCGTGGGTAGTCACGATTGCAAAGATACAAGCGATAGTAGTATAACAGGTTTTCGTTAGACGCGGTTTTAGTAAGCGACACCCATCTGACCGACTTTAAAAATGTTTCGCATCAAAATAAGAAGCCATAGGCACTTAATGCAAACTATTGTGAAAAACAAAAGGAAATTCCGACAAAACCAATCGCATGATGACTGTCGATGAAAATGCGATTAGCATTAAGCAATGCAGTGACACACCGTATTGGTGATTACTCCTTTATTCAGAAGATGTAGTGGTCATTCTGAAACTTCCATTACTCTCTCTCTCTCTCTTCGCATTCTCCTTTCTGCATTTAATTCCTCAATCCCTCCTCCCCCTGCAGGGTAGCAAACCGGACGTCCGTCTGGTTAACCTCCCTTGCTTTTCCCTGTTTCTATTTCTCTCTGTTGCTTCGGTTATGCGCTACGTGCACTATCTCTGGCATCGGTCCACTTTGCCATGACACTTGCTTGCCAAGGTCGGCCGTCACCATAACAGCATGACGAAGACTGTATGACTACGACGCAGTGGTGACGGTGAATGACGTGGATTGAACGACGAAAGCGGTATAACGATAACGACGACAATGAGAGGATGAATCCGAATTGACGACGATGGTATAATGACGTTAGCATGACGCCGACGGCTTTAAGACATTTGGATGACGACGGCGTGACGACGGCGGCATCTGGACAATCAGGTGACGAATCATAAATAACGATGATTGAACGACTACTATGGCACGGCGACGACAGTACGACAACGAATGAATGACGAGGATTTTCTGACGGCGACGCAATGACGGCGACGGCATGAGAACAGCAGCATAATCACGATTGAATCAGAACGGCATGATTAAAATGGAATTACGAGGAAGGAACGATGTTTATGGAATGATGACAGTATGACGACGACGGCACGACCCCAGTGGGATGCAGTTTTTGCAATGATGGCCATGGCAAGATGATAACGTGACGACCATGGCATGACGACAACAGTGCGAAGAATGTGTGTGACGATGACGGCATAACGAGAGTCGGATGACGAAGCGGGAATGACGACGACTAATGACTACGATGACACGTGAATGGTATGAGGAGAATGGCATGTCGACCAGGCTATGGCGGCAATGGCGTGACGATGATGCCTTGAAAACGACGGTGTGGCGAGAATCGGATGACGAAGCTGGAGGGATGAGGACGGAACGACCACGATGGTATCACGGCGACGATATGGCAACGAATGCATGACGAATATACGAAGACGAATGCGTGACGATGATGGCATGATGAGAGTCGGATGACGAAGCTGGGATGACTAGAACGGAGCGACCACGACCGCATCACGACCACGAGCCCATACAAAGCGGGCCAAGCTATTAGGCAATGTAGGCCCTTGGGTCAACGTAAGAAAGAAAGAAAGAAAGAAGGAAAGAAAGAAAACAGACAGACAGACAGACAGACAGACAGACAGACAGACAGACAGACAGACAGACAGACAGACAGACAGACAGACAGACAGACAGACAGACAGACAGACAGACAGACAGACAGACAGACAGACAGACAGACAGACGTATGTAATATGTGCATATATACGCGTGTGTGTGTGTATATATACGCGCGCGTGTATAGATTATGAAAAGGCATTTGATTCAGTAGAGATACCAGCAGTCATAGAGGCATTGCGTAATCAAGAAGTACAGGAGGCATACGTGAATATCTTAGCAAATATCTACAAGGATTCCACAGCTACCTTGGTTCTCCACAAGTAGAAAGTTACCTATCAAGAAAGGGGTCAGGCAAGGAGACACAATCTCTCCAATGCTATTCACTGCATGCTTAGAAGAAGTATTCAAGCTCTTAGACTGGGAAGGCTTAGGAGTGAGGATCGACGGCGAATATCTCAGCAACCTTCGGTTTGTAGATGACATTGTCCTATTCAGCAACAATGGGGACGAATTACAACAAATGATTGAGGACCTTAATCGAGAAAGTGTAAGAATTGGGTGGAAGATTAATATGCAGAAGACAAAGATAATGTTCAATAGCCTGGCAAGAAAACATGAATTCAGGATCGCCCGTCAGCCTCTAGAGTCTATAAAGGAGTACGTTTATCTAGGTCAATTGCTCACAGGGGCCCTGATCATGAGAAAGAAATTTACAGAAGAATAAAATTGGGTTGGAGTGCATACGGCAGACATTGCCAAATCCTGACTGGGAGCTTGCCTGAGCAATGTCGGTGAAAAGAAACGTGTTCAATCATTGCATTCTACCGGTGCTAACATATGGGGCAGAAACTTGGAGGTTAACGAAGAAGCTCGAGAACAAGTTAAGGACCGCACAAAGAGCAATGGAACGAAAAATCTTAGGAGTAACGTTAAGAGACAGGAAGAGAGCGGTATGGATCAGAGAACAAACGGGGATAGACGATATTCTAGTTGACATTAAGCGGAAGAAATGGAGCTGGGCAGGCCATGTAATGCGTAGGAAGGGAAGCGCAGTCGAGGACGGCAGAAAACCAGGTGGGATGATGAAGTTAGGAAATTCGCAGGCGCAAGTTGGAATACGCTAGCGCAACACAGGGGTAATTGGAGATCGCAGGGAGAGGCCTTCGTCCTGCAGTGGACATAAAATATAGGCTGATGATGATGATGATGATGATGTGTGTTAGTATATAGCACGATATGATGAGGAAAGCTTATAAGGCTATCACTTACAAACATATCAATCCAACGTTGGCTCTGTCGAAATTTTTTGCTTGACAGAATTTATTCCCCCGGCACACAGATGGCGACGGTTGCAACACGCCCCCAGTTTCAAGGCGTGCGGGTACTAGTTTGCGTATAATATGGTGATGCAGCATTTTTTTTCTTTCTTCTTCCTTCATCTAATGTATGAGCAGCTGCGAATGTTGACGAAACGCTGCGAGCGACTAGCGCAGCGCGACGCCACGTGCATCACAATTCAAATGACGCCCACTGGCAGTGTTGTCACGTGCTGCCCATCCCGCGGCATGCAGATATGCCAGCCACACTGAGCAGCTGCACACCATCAGATCTGTTGTCTGAGCAAAGTGTCATAGCCGAGCGCGGACTCCACGAACGGCAAGAAGAAGAAACCGCAGCGCTACACCAGCTGCGAGGCAAGCAGCTCGCCGTCTTCAGGCGGGGAGCTGCCTGCCAATCTCATGAAGCAAAAATTAGTTGCAGAACACATTTATCAACACGTAGCTTAGACAACTACACTGTATACACACAGGGGCAGGACAGGCAGCGACAGCCCTATTTCGTCTGAGTATCGTGAATGCAACGTCTACAGGCAAGGAAAGAAAGAAAAGAAGTGGTAGAAATTCAGTCCCACTCCACTTGTGAAGGGGGATGACCACTGGAGCTGCTTATATGGTGATAAACTATATTGATTTAGATAAAGACACATACCGCATGAATTGTCATGTTCTACCAGCTTTATTATTTTTTCACTATGGTGACTATAGCTTTGTGGTTGCTGTCGTAGACGGCCATGTTTTCTGTAACGACGCTGGAAAAGTTCTCCGCGAACGTAGTGTATGCAAGGCACATGACGTGTGGTAGGCCTACCGATGTTTGTATAGCACTAAATGCCGAACCTTTCCGACAGAAACGCCAAGAACCGCTTTCCGTCTGGCCGAGACAGGTCTAGGTTGAAACCACCCACAATTACGATGGACCTGGACATGGCCTCGGCGTTAGCAGCCTCGCGCCGCCTTCGCGCCCATTCCCGCTTATGCGCGCGCCGTCGTTCTTCGTACCCACGCTGTTCTTCCTCGCCCCGCACAATACGCGCCTTACAAATCATACGGCCGGAACGCAACTGATATAACGTGCCTATGCAGTGCGTGACGTCACCAGCCAAAGAGATACAGCCATTCGCTATTTTTAGTTTATTGCACAACGGAGCCAACAGTGGAAGAAGATGACGACGACGAACGCGCGACCAGTGGCACGAGCGCATTCGCGCTGTTACGTCGAGAGGCGTCAATCAGCCAGCTGTGGGAAAAGACGACGACGCTGATGATAGTTTTTGGTCTACGCGCTTGGTCGACGCACGTGACGATCCGCTGGAAACTAGCATATAACAGCTCCGCTGTAAAAAAGAACCTTCGTGAATTAGCGTACATTGGAGAAGCAGAAAACTCCCATATACGACTAAAAAAGCCTGGGAACAAAGTCGCAAATGCGATCGCCGTGGTAGCTCATGGTAGCTCAATGGCTATAGCGTTACATTGCCGAGGACGAGGTCGCGGGCATTTCGTGGGTTCTATCCCGGCCGCTGCACCCCGATTTGCAAGAACTCTCGTACCATGCATGGCGTGGTGCACATTAAGCATGTAGTCAGAAATAATACAGACATGCTACTCGCATCCAAAAACATGATACATATAAAGATATGTAACAAGTTTGTAACATGTATGTAAATATGTAATACGTGTTTATATACGCGTGTATGTGTGTGTTAGTGTTCAACATAATATGATGAGCGGAGCTTACAAGGCTATCGCTTACCAAGATACCAACCGAACGTTGGTTCTACCGAAATTTTCAAGCGAAGCTTGTATTGCGTTACAGATTTCGGTAGCGGTGTAGTCACGCAAAAAGTCACGTGTGGTGCATACCCTCATTGGATATGCGGGTATGAGCCAGGGATATGCGGGTATGATCCAGGGACAAGAAATCAAGAAAGGAAGAAGGAAAGAAAGATAGAATGAAGGACGAAAGAACAAATGAAGGAAGAAAGAAAGAGCAGGTGCGGCGAATAGCTGCGCCAGCAACGTATCAGGTGACGCGAGCGACTAATCAGGGTCGTTTGGTGTGTCGCGGGGAGAGAAAGGGAAGGGAAGGGGGTTCGCGCGCACACCGCCGGGCTAAAGTTCCTAGATATATTTTTTTTCTTGAAGTAGCGACAAGCTTTGAAGCAGCGCCGACGAATCTCATTGGGCGGCGCTCATTCCGGCAGCCATGTTCTTCCTAACTCTGTTCCTCCGCAATCATTCGCATGCTGCTGTGAGCCGCGTAGATAGCAGCGGCTGTTGAAGGTCGCATGCTATCTAGGAAGATAATGGCAGCCGACGAAGTAGATGTCACTACTTAAAAAAGGGCAGGAAATCCAGCGACTTTACATCTGGCTTCCCTCGCCTCAGATCAGTCTCGGCGTCCGCATGGGAAGGCTTCGCATGGCAAGTTCCGCCGAAGAGCAGGCTGCGTTTGAGCAACGGCGCCGCGAACTCGCTCAGGAAAGGTCTCGTTGTCGATGTGCCGATTCTAGCATGAGGGCTTCCGAAGCTCAGGCGAAACATCAGTGAAGAGCCGCGGACCCCGAGTTGCGGGAGCGCAACGTTGATGCCAAACGTCAGCGAATTAAGAGCCGCAGACCCGGAGTTAGTGGCAAACGAAGCGAACCGCCTGCGACAGCGTCGTCTTGCCATATGCATCGCTTACCCCCCTTTCCTCGGCAGGGGAAGGGCTACGAATTTTTTCTGCTTCAGAGAATTTATTCCCCCGGCACACAGATGGCGACGGTTCCAACACGCCGCCACTTTCTAGGCATGCGGACTTCGTGGAAGCTCCGCTACCAGTTTACATATACCATGGTGACGCAGCAATCTTTAAAGCGAAACGTTATAGTCTAGGCGAAATCATATATGGCTCGGCGAAATCGCCTGTGCACAGAAAACTATCATCATCAGCATCGGCTCGAGTGTCGTCTTCTTCCGCAGCTGGTTCGTTGGCGCCCCTCGGGTTGTGCTCGTGCTTGTGTTCGGCACGCGCTCGTGCCACTGCTCCCGCGTTCGTCATCGTCGTCTTCTTCCACAGCTGCGGCTGCGTTTCCGCTCATCATTCCAGCGCAGAATTTCACTTCTGTCGTCGTAATGCGGAGGGCGCGTTTACGGGGCTATGAGCCATTCATTGTCTTACGTAACGGGCAGATATAATTTTGAAGGAATTTAATTTCGAAGAATCGCAAGCAGCGATGTGGGCGAATGCTGCTAACCACAACGCTGAGCATCCCCGAGCATCGTCGAGCATCGAACGCCAGCGACAACGGCGGACTGCGGGCATACCGTCAGTGACAACGTTCTGTCCTTCGCAGCCGAACGCGTGTGTAACCTCATATTTGAGAAATACTATAATGATCCCTCGGGATTAACCCAGTGATAAACACCGGGACCGAACGTTTCAGCTTCGCTGGTTAACTATCTTCACGGAGTGGATGGGCCGACGAATTTTTGTTTTTCTTTTTTCTTCGTTCATCTAATGCAGGAGCAGATGCGAATGCTGACCAAACGCTTCGAGCGACTAGCACAGGCCGCGCGGCGCCACGTGCATCACAATTCAAATGACGTCCACTGGCAGTGTTGTCACGTGCTGCCCACCCCGCGGCATGCAGATATGCCAGCAACACTGAGCAGCTGCACACCATCAGATCTGTTGTCTGAGCAAAGTGTTATAGCCGAGCGCGGACGCGACGAACGGCAAGAAGAAGAAACCGCAGCGCTACACCAGCTGCGAGGCAAGCAGCTCGCCGTCTTCAGGCGGGGAGCTGCCTGCCAATCTCGTGAAGCAAAAAGTAGTCGCAGAACACATTCATCTACAAGTAGCGTAGACAACTACACTGTATACACTGTATACACACTGTGTACACACAGGGGCAGGACAGGCAGCGACTGCCCTATTTCGTCTGACTATCGTGATTTCAACGTCTACAGGCAAGAAAACAAAGAAAGCAGGGAAGAAAAAGAACTATCCTGAATTAGCGTACATTGGAGAAGCAGAGAATTCCCATACCCTACTAAAACAGCCTTCGAATTAAGTCGCAAATGCGATGGCGAGGTCGCGGGCATTTCACGGGTTTTATCCCGGCCACTGCACTCCAATTTACAAAAAAAGCTCTCGTGTACCCTGCACTGCGTGGTGCACGTTAAAGAACCGCATGTGGTCAAAATTAATCGCAGTCCCCCACTACTACAGCGTGCCTCGTAATCAGATCGCGGGTTTGGCACGTAAAACCCAGAAGAAGTTGATGTTAATTAAATAAGCCGCAAAGCGTCAGCCGCGACATCATGCCAAGTTAAGCGTGTGCGCGGTGTGACAGTCGTCCACCGGCAGTTACCTATAGATAGGATTTTCCTTATAAATTTTTTAGAGGGATAGGCCTATAAAAAAGAAAAAAGAAGAGACGCTGACATATATGTATATATTCAGACAACATTTTCAACGGAAGAATGGCTCAGGGCGGGTATACTCGTTATTATATTACATGAATGCGTATTTACCAACGTTGGGATCGGTTATGGGCTGCACTCTTTTCAGTTTACGGAACGAGGTATCCAGAATGCCCTTTCATCATTCGCACTGGATACGGGAAGAGACAGTAGATCAAACGCACTGTACGTGAAAGGATGGGTCAGTCTCGGGAATGCAAGGATGCTCCTGAAAACGATAGGAGCTCCACGCTCTCTTCAACAGCCCATACCTGATTGACGTGTCATTCCGCAGCGGTGAGACGGCAGAAAACTATTACGTCGCGAACGCTGCCGGCAGTTCCGCTGCCGTATTCAGGCTCGATCTGAGCGTGGTGGAACAGAATGACTCGCTGGTTTGCTGGATAGTATGACTACACTATATATATATATATATATATATATATATATACACGTAACCTAAATGCAGTATTAATTACCGATAATGGCTTCACTTCACTCTGCTGCTACTCGTACTAAATGCCAGTCACGCAATCATGAACGTGCTCTTTCTTTTATATCTCTTTGGTTTTATTATAACCCCCCCCCCCCCCCATTGACCCTCACCCCTGCTTAGGCCACTGAGCAATAATTTTCATTATAGCTTTATGCGCCCCTTCTTCGCGAATGGCGTAACCGCACCGTCTCCTGGTCACAGCTGAAAAGTTTCTTCGGATAAACGCTAACCGTTAGTTTTCCTATCGGGGAGTGTAATATTTATTAATCCGAAAATACGGAAGCCTACAAAATTTTAAACGTTTTGGTAGCCGGTATATATATATATATATATATATATATATATATATATATATATATACATATGTATTGTGAGCGCTAACTGTGCAGTTCATCATCGTCTTCATGTAAGAGGTATAGGATTCCTCGGCTCCCTGGATGCGGGTAGCGAGCTACTGTGTCGCTACTTCGGAGCGCCCAGCAGATGTGCCAAATATCTGTCGCAGCTGCGCAGTAAATGCTGGCCAATCAAGGAATTCGCGCTCATGGTTGAAAAACCAAGTGTGGGTCCTCTGCCTCAGGTAGAAGGCAACGTTGCGGAGCTTGTTTGACTCGTCCCAATGGTTGCAAGCGCTCACCATGTCGTACTGGTCAAGCCAGTCTTCGACGTCTTCGCCGCGAAGGCCAGCAAAAATCTGAGGGTCGCGTCGCGTTGCGGTGGCGGACCAAATAGGCCCAGCTGGCGGAGCTGAGGTGGTAGCAGCAGTGTATGCGGTGGTTTGTGCCATGACTGGTGTTGGCGAGCACAACCGTCGACCAGAGCGGAGCTCCAGGGGTGACCGGTAGAGCAAGAGGAGACCGGTAGAGCAAGAGGACGGGGATATCAACGCACGCTCCACCACTTGTGAGACGACGCCCTGGACGAAGGTAGAGCTCTTCTATTGTCACACAGCGCGAGACAGCCCACGAACACCAACCCGACAAACTTGTGAGATGACGCCCGGGACGAAGGCAGGGCTCTTCTATTGTCACACAGCGCGAGACAGCTCACGAACACCCACCCGACAAAATGATGATATATATGAGGATGGGTATATGTACATGAAGACGATGATGAACTGCACAGTTAGCGCTCACACTAACTTCCCCCCCTCACGAAAGCGGCCGGTAAGGCAGCGAGTCAGAAACGGTCGGAACGCCGAAGATACGGCTTCAGGCGAGAGACGTGAACAATTTCAGTGCTGCGGCAATGGCGGTCAGTAACCGAGGTAACAGGAGTTACGCGATAGTTCACGGCAGATGTTCTTTCAAGCACGGTTTATGGGCCGCGATACCTGTGAAGAAATTTTTCACAGAGCCCTGGCACTCGAACAGGTGTCCACAGGAACACTTCGTCGCCTGGTCGGAACGAAATGACACGACGGGTCGCATCACAACGGACTTTCCTCATGTCCTGAATGGTCGCGGTGTGGGCGCGCGCAATTTCGCGGCAGTGGGCGACGCGGGCAGCGAACTCCTCTGGTAGAGATGTGGATGGAACAGAAGGCGTAGAGAGAAAGGTGGTGTCCATAACAAAAGACGGTGCACGGCCGTACACGAGGAGAAAGGGACTGTAGTTTGTTGTGCGTTGAACGGCAGTATTATATGCAAACATGACGAAAGGAAGTATAGTGTCTCAGTTTGTGTGGTCGGGTTTCACAAAAAATTAAAAAAAATTATGGGGTTTTACGTGCCGAAACCAGTTCTGATTATGAGGCACGCCGTAGTGGGGGACTCCGGAAATTTAGACCACCTGGGGTTCTTTAACGTGCACCTAAATCTAAGTACACGGGTGTTTTCGCATTTCGCCCCCATCGAAATGCGGCCGCCGTGGCCGGGATTCGATCCCACGACCTCGTGCTCAGCAGCCCAACACCATAGCCACTGAGCAACCACGGCGGGTGGTCGGGTTTCACATACACGGAGATCATGTCGGATAGAGTTCGATGGAAACGCTCGGTAAGACCATTGGTCTGGGGATGGTATGCAGAGGTGGTCTTATGAATGGTGTTTGAGGTTTGCAGGACTTCAGCAAAAACATGGGAATGAAATGTCTTGCCACGGTCACTTAGAAGAACACGAGGCGCCCCGTGGCGCAAGATAATGGCTTGCAGGACAAACTCGGCGACCTCAGAGGCCGCACCAGAAGGAAAAGCTGCCGTCTCAGCGTAGCGAGTGAGATGGTCCAGGGCGGTGACAATCCAGCGGTGACCTGCGGGTGTAAGCGGGAGGGGTCCCTATAAGTCGGTGCCCACGAATTCAAAGGGAACGGACGGGCACGGCAATGCTTGTAAAGGGCCGGCGGGAAGAGAGGTCGAACGTTTTCCATGTTGGCATGACGCACACGAACTGACGTACTTGGCAACACTAGTAGACAGGTCAGGCCAGAAACAGCGAGTCTTAATGCGGTCGTAGGTTTTATGAAATCCTAAGTGGCCATGCCGTTGCGTCGTCGTGAAAAGCTTGTAAAAATTGGAGTCGAAGTGAGCGAGGGACGACTGGGACCCATCGATGACCGGTAGGGTGATAAACTTGCCGCAATAGTGAGCCATCATGAAGTTTAAACCGTGCCAGTTGTCGTCTTAAGCGGCTGTTGGGAGGACGGGATAAGCCAGTGAGCCGGTCGATAATTGTGCGGCAGTACGTATCTGCACGTTGGAGGGAGGCGAGGTCTTCTGAGGACAGAATGTCGACCGAGGTCACGAACTGTACCGGGGCCATGGTTGTGGTCGGTTGGCTGGGCGGTGCCGAACGGAGGGAAGGTGAGACAGGGGCATTTGGCGACAGCGGGCAACGAGATAAAGCGTCAGCATCTTTATGTTGCCTGCCAGACCTATATGTGACAGTGTAGTCGGACTCCTGCAAACGCAGAACCCAACGGCCGAGGCGTCCGGACAGATTCTTCAGGGACGACAACCATCACAGTGCATGGTGGTCAGTCACAATTGTGAATTGGCGGCCATATAAATAGGGGCGAAACTTTTGTATGGACCATACGATGGCGAGGCATTCTTGTTCGGTGATAGTATAGTTTCGCTCAGCAGGAGAAAGAGTACGACTCGCGTAAGCCACGACTTGCTCTTCAGATGCATGGTTCCGCTGCAGCAGGACAGCGCCTATTCCATGCCCACTTGCGTCAGTGTGGAGGATAGTAGAGGCTGTGGGATCAAAGTGACGAAGCACTGGTCCTGATGTGAGGCATCGCTTGAGGGTCTGAAAGGCGGCTTCACATTCATCCGTCCAGGTAAAGGGTGTGGTCGTGGTAAGGAGTTTATGAAGCGGAGCTGCGATAGTCGCGAAGCCACGGACAAAGCGGCGGAAGTACGACGCTAATCCGAGAAAGCTGAGGTCTTTCGGTGTGGTTGGTGTTGGGAAATGCTGTACAGCAGCGGCCTTGTCGGGATCTGGCTCAATGCCGTGCTTGCTGACCACGTGACCTAATACTTTGATGCTGCGGCTCGCCAATCGACACTTCTTAGTATTGAGCTGGAGACCGGCCTTGGCTAGACACGTAAGAACGTCGTCTAAACGTTCTAGGTGCTGGGAGAAGCTGGACGAAAAGATGACAATGTCGTCCAGATAACATAGGCAGGTTTTTTCATTTGAGGCCGCGTAGTACGGTGTCGATATATATATATATATATATATATATATATTAAGAATTTATGCTTCATGTGTACAAAGCCATCATGAACCATCGGCTCGTGTTCGTTTTTGCGTCAGTGCCATTTTTTCTTCTTGGAATAAAGCGTCGTCTCGCCCGTGGTATTTCAAGTGGTGGAGGAGCTTTAAGATCCCTTCGACCTCAATCCTCTTCAATACAGGGCACGGCGGCATCGGAAACATGCGGACCACTCAAAATCCGTTTGTTTTCATTGTGCAGATCCTTAGCCTTCTGCAAGATCCTGTATCAAGTTGCGCGGAACCGCTTGTGGTTGCTACCAGTACGCTTCATCACGATGAACTGCCTCGGCACGTGCTTCAAGAGTTCAGCTGGCCGCCGTGGGAACGACCTAATCATCGCTCTACGTCATTGTGCCTGGAACGCTGCGCAGCACCACCACAGGTGGCGACACCATGTTGGCCGACTATAAAAGGGCTGCCAGTTTACTTTGCGGCCACAGGGCACGGCGGCATCGGAAACATGCGCACCACTCAAAATCCGTTTGTTTTCATTGTGCAGGTAAGACGGAATTCTTGTAAATGCTTTCGTTCCGATGACCGTTTTCTTTTGGTGCTGCCGTGCCCACGGCTGTGTGCTATGCTAAATGTACTCACTTATTCACTCAGGAAATTATTATTGCTTGGGGGGATATAGAACAAAATCCGGATCCTGATTTGGCGCAAATCGCTAAACACCTTAAGGAAATTGCTTCGGATATTAAAGAAATCAAGGAAACCCGTCTGGTAGACATTGAGAAGAAATTAGATACAATTCCGCTCTCGAAGAAAAGGTAATATTGTTTCAGGATCAGATTAACTGCATGCAAAATGTAATTCAAGCCCTTGAAGCTAAAATAGATGCCATGGAAAACCATAGTAGACGGTCAAACTTGATCGTTTACGGACTTCCAGAAAACGGAGACGAAACAAACACAGCACTTGAAACTGCGGTAAATAAAGGCATTTTTCAGGATGTCTCTGAACTTGATAGCGTTCAAATCGAGCGTATACATAGACTAGGCAAGCGACGACCTGACTCGACGAGACCTGTGATTCTCAAACTCTTAGATACAAGAAGTAAAAATGCAATACTGAAAAGCGGTTTTAAACTAAAGGGCACGAATCTTTCCATAGGAGAAGATTTTTCACAAAGAATTCGTGACATCAAAAAGAAATTGTGGGCTAGTGCGAAATTGAACCGCGACAAGAAAGATAAAGTTTCACTAGCATTCGATCAACTATATATTAACAACGTGCCTTTTGTCTGGGACCATGGTTTGAATAATAAAGTTCCGTTGCGAAAAAATGGCAATACGGGCACGAACCGCCCGATAACCAGACGCCACGCCCAGAATCAAAGCAAAAGTTGAGATACCCGGGTGATAATACGAGCCCTTCCACTTCCTTTAAACACGTGCATCCATCTCGTAAAGTAACTCGTAATACCCGCAATGTAACGAAACGTACGGATAAGAACTTAAGAATCTTGAATATAAATGCATGAAGCATTCTAAATAAAAAGGATTCTATTGAGGCTACACTATTCGAATACGACCCACACATTACCGTAGTCACTGAAACGTGGTTACGAAATGAAATAAGTGATGATTTAGTTTTTTCCGCCGAGTTACAGTGTCTTTCGTAAGGGCCGGACAAGTAAGGGTGGAGGTGTTGCTATTCTATAAAGCCTTCAATACAAGCGATTTTTTTGGCAGATGTCATTGAGCTTGAGTGTTTGTGCATTAAAATAACTTGTTGGAATCGCTGATTTGTGCTATATGCATGCTACAGGCCACCAGACGCAGCGCCTGAATATTTGCTAAAACTGCAAGAACACATGATAGAATTCCAGATTAAAAAACTCTTTCTTATAGGTGATTTTAACTTACGAAATGTTGATTGGGAACTCGTTCAGGCAAGCCGCAAATCGAAAAAAAAAATGCGAACTTCGTCTTTGACATCATGCATGCTTACTCATGATCTAGTTCAAGTGGTCAAACAGCCTACTCGTGAACAAGGTTCGTCTCGTGCAATATTGGACCTAGTGTTTTTAAGCCGTGATTTTTATGAATATACTGTCTTAATTGAAAAGGGCCTGTCCGATCATCATCTTGTAAGTGTTACTATTCCTCTAATCAACTGTGTCACTACCAAACGAGCAATCGTACGAAGCTTCAAGGATTATTGAAGATCTAACGAAGCCTTCATTGTAGAATACATGGAAAGTTGTTATACTGACATTATTGAACATGAGGGTGAGGTTGATGCGCTATGGAGCCGATTTACTGAAATGTGCCATCACTGCATAAACACTTTCGTACTGACCAAATGTAAAAAGATTGCTAAAAACACACCCTGGATTACACGAGCAATTATCCATCTAAAACGCAAATTGAAACGACTAAAAACAGTAGCCCACGATCAGCTGTTATTCATGGGCTTAAAATAAAATTGTCACGTACTTTACGCGAATCAAAGGCTTTTTTACTTCAAAACAAACCTACCAAACTTTCTAAAAATTGACCCTACTAAGTTCTGGAACTTCCTAAGCGACGGCAAGAGGCAGGTATCACAGATATTAGTTAACGGAAAAACAGTTACAGATCTGAAAGTCATTGCGGAGCATTTTAACACCTTCTTTCATAGTGTCTTTGCTAAGAGAAGTCTTACTACGTCTCATCCAAGAGTGTTTCAACCCACTGACGTTGACTTCATATCATACTCTGGTGTTGTTTCAATGATATTGAACTTGAACACAAAATCATCTTGTGGTCCAGACAACATACCTAATGTATTTCTTCGCCGCTATGCAGAAATTATTGCTCATTTTGTCATTGTGCTGTTTCGATGTTCACTGTTAACTTCCCTCTTCCAATCACTACCTAGTGATTGGAAGAGGGCTCGTGTTGTTCCCATCTTTAAGAAAGGCAACCATTTACTCTTAGGAAATTACCGTCCTATCTCATTAACATCACCAATTTCTAAAATGCTTGAACATGTAATATCTAAACGCATTGCGGAATTCCTCGAACAAAACTCTATACTAACTAACTTTCAGCATGGCTTTAGAAAGGGCTTTCAACCGCAACTCAGTTAGTCTCAGTGGTTCATTCATTTGCAGAAGCTCTGGATAAGAATGCTCAAATGGACGTCATATTCCTCGATTTTAGTAAGGCATTTGACAAAGTTATTCATCACAAATTAATTACGATACTTAAGGAAATTAATCTGCCAGATATATTTATTGCATGGATTGAAGACTACTTGACGGAACGTTCCCAGTTTGTTTCAGTAGATGGGAACAATTCGAGCTTTCTTCCTGTAACATCACGCGTGCCCCAGGGCGGTGTTCTGGGGCCATTGTTGTTTTTACTTTATGTAACTGACATTGTTAACGTAGTATTACCAGGAACTCAAATCAGACTGTTCGCGGATGACTGTGCTTTTTCGTCAAGTTACTTGTACTAATGATCAAGACAATTTGAATTTTAGTTTTAATAACATATTAAACTGGTGCAATGAACATGGTATGGCTCTAAACGTACAAAAAAACTGTTTATCTTTGTGTAACTCGTACAAAAACACCTCTTGACTTTACGTATTACCTTGGCTCATCATCAACCCGCCGTGATTGCTCAGTGGCTATGGCGTTGGGCTGCTGAGCACGAGGTCGCGGGATCGAATCTCGGCCACGGTGGCCGCATTTCGATAGGGGCGAAATGCGAAAACACCCGTGTACTTAGATTTAGGTGCACGTTAAAGAACCCCAAGTGGTCCAAATTTCTGGAGTCCCCCACTACGGTAGGCCTCATAATCAGATCGTGGTTATGGCACATAAAACCCCGTAATTTAATTTTTAATTAATTAATTGGCTCATCATCACTGCACCAGGTAACCAGCTACAATATCTCGGCTTAACAATAACTAATGACCTGTCTTGGAACCTACACATAGACAACATATATGTTCGGCCGCCTTTCGTAAGTTGTGTTTTCTAAAGCATAAGCTTAGAAATTCTCCTTCTAGCATTAAACTACTCAGTTACTTTACCTATATAAGACCTAAACTAGAATGCTCTTGTGTTGTTGGGACCCATTCACTAAATCTAGCATAAAAAAAAAACTTGAAGCTGTACAAAGAAATGCAGTTAGGCTTGTTTATTCTAAATTTAAAAGTAAAGACTCACCATCTCAACTCATGGCTGCTAACAATATTGAAAAACTTGAACTACGACGAAAAAAGAACCGCCTCAACTTTCTTTACCTACTTCTTAATCATAAGTTAGCCCTTGACCCACATGCATATTTATCTCCTCTGTCCACGAGACACACATGACATCACCAAGCCCATTCTTTAACCCCGTACTTTGCTAAAACTAACGCGTTTCAGTTTTCCTTTTTACCCGCATACTGTGTTAGAATGGAACCGTCTAACTGATCTTAGCCAATTTTCTGTAACTTAGAGCCTTGATTCGTACTGTTAATTGGCATTTCCATTTGCGTTATTTTTCCCATGTTACGTACTGTTAATTGGTGATACGTACTATTAATTGATATTATGTTTCCATGTTGCGTAATATTTTCCTATGTTATCTTTTGTGTTTGTACTTTTATCCTACCCCTTGTACCTGTCTTGCTTGGACCAATTCTTGGTCTGCAGTATAAAATAAATAATGAATAAAATAAAAAAAGATCTCTCCTGGAGCTACGTTCGGGACGCCGCTTACGCTAAGAGGCCGCCATGTCGCAAGGCCAGCCCGCAGCGCCCCCCAGCTCGGTTCAAGTGCCAGCCACCCCCACTCCCAGCCCTGCCAACAACCAGTATAGCGATCCTGAAATCTTCTCTGGCTTGCCTGGTGAGGACGTTAAAGACTGGCTCTAGAACTACGATCGTGTCAGCGAGTACAACTGGAACGTGAAATCGAGGTTAAAAAAAAACGTACCATTTTACGTATCTCAAGTAGCCAAGACATGGTTCCTGAATCACGAGAGGGACTTCCGTGATTCGTCGTCTTTCCAGGAGCAGCTACGGCGGATTTTTGGCACACCCACGGTTCGTTACGGAAGGTGCAAAATAGAGGCTGTCTGAGCGCATCCAGCATTATGGCGAGTCGTATACCTCGTACATTGAGGACATCCTCGCGCTTTGCCGCCGTGTCGACAGTGCCATGCAAGAAACTGACCGCGTGCGACACCTTCTTAAGGGTATAGGATCTACTGCCTTCAATGCACTCGCCGCTCAAAACCCTCGATTGTGTCGGACGTAGTCTCTGTCTGTCAGCGCCTCGACGCCCTGCAATCCATCCGCTTGCAACCGGACTTTTCCGACAACCCCCTGGCAAATAGTATTGAGCTCCGGTCTATCATTTGATCCATAATTCGTGAGGAATTGCAAGCACATGGCTCACACCTTTGCAGCAGCGCTCACGTCCAACCTGCTTTTACTGACCTGCGCGGCATTAGTAAGGAGGAATTGGCCTCCCTGCAGAACGCCCACCATACCAACGCTTCTCCTTGCCCACAACCGGCTTCTTACGCCCAGGTTGCTGCAATGCCAGCCGCACCGTCTCCAATCACACGACCTGCGCCTGCTCACGATCACCTGGCCCCTTCAGTCGCCCGAGCTCCGAACCCGCCTTACTTCATCTGCCTGGCGTTCGTCGAGGCCTATCTGCAATTACTGCGGCTTTCGAGGACATCTCTCCCGGTTTTGCCGACGCCGCCAGCAAGACGAACGTCGTGGTTACGCTGCCTTCGAACGCGCCGAGCCACCTCCTCGCGTCTACCGCCCTTATGACGATAATCCTCCCGCTCGCCGATCTCCCCATCTCCGGCCGACTTCTCCAACACCGCCCACAACACACGTGCCTCGAGACGCCGCTCTCCATCGCCGCTCCGACGTTCTGTTTTGCCACTTCGGCCTGTCTCTCAACGCCATATCCAGCGACCGGAAAACTAACCAGTGCAGTTGTTGGAGGGAACACTGCATCGCCGCGAAGTGCTCCAAGTCCTCCTGCACGTCCGTCGGAGATGTTATTGGTGTCTGTGGAGGGTGTGTGTTTGTTAGCTCTGATTGACATGGGAGCTACTATATCTGTTATGCGTGTGGACCTGTGCTCTCGTCTGCAGAGAGTGAAGACACCTTATGTTGCATCATCCTTGATTGGGGCTAATGGAGTAATCATTCGGCCATCAGCCCAATGTATAGCACGCGTCTTCATTGATGGTATCCTTCGTCACATTAGGTTCGCGATTTTATTCCCGTGCGCTTGTGAACTCATTTTATGTTGGGACTTCCTCTTGTCAGCGTCCGCTTTAGTATCTTGCCGTCAACGTGTAGTCCATATGACCGAGACACTCCTCTTGCCGCCCAGCAAGCCCTTCCTCAACAGGGCAAATCTGCTTCATCTGCCCTTGCTTCCGTGATAAATCCTGACCTTACTGCTGCTCAGAGTGAAGCGTTGCTAAAATTGCTCACGAAGCATCATACCTCCTTTGATATGAATACTTCGTCACTCGGCAGACCTTCGTTGCCTCCTATCGTATTGACACCGATACCAGACTATTGTACGCCATCGTGCCTACCGAGTCTCTTTGGCCGAACGCAAAATCATCGAGGAGAACATCGCCGATTTGCTGAAAAGAAACATGACACGTCCCTCCGCCAGTTCTTGGTCATCACCCGTCGTTTCAAAGCAGAAGGATGGATCGGTACGAGTTTGTGTTGACTACTGCGCTCTAAACAAGATCACCCGTAAGGATGTATATCCGAGGCCCCGTATCGATGACGCCCTTGATTCTTTGCAAGGTGCGCAATACTTTTCCAGCCTTGATCCTCGCTCCGGATATTGGCAAATTCCAATGCACGTAGCGGACAAAGAAAAGACCACATTTTCTACTCCGGACGGTCCTTACGAGTTTAACGTAAGGCCTTTCGGCCTATGCAATGCTCCCGATACATTTGAAAGAATGAACGACACTTCTTCGCGGCCTCAAGTGGAAAACTTGTCTATGTTACCTCGACGACATCGTCGCGTTTTCATCGACTTTCACTGACTATCTGCAACGCTTAGATGAAGTTCTCACATGCCTTTCTAATGCCGGACTTCAACTAAACACGAAGAAGTGCCGTTTGGCTAGGACAACGATTAAAGTCCTGGGTCATCTCGTTAGCAAAGACGGCATCCAGCCCGATCCGGACAAAATTTCCGCAGTGCTCAACTTTCCACGCCAACTTCATGCAAAAGAACTGCGCAGCTTCCTTGGACTCGCCTCATACTTTCGACGTTGTATCCGGAACTTCGCCAGCATTGCCTCGCCCCTCCGCAAGCTCCTTGCTAGTTTCAGTTCCTTCATTTTGGAACGATCAGTGTGAAGATGCGTTCCAAGAACTCAAGCGCGCACTAACACCCCCACCTGTTCTTTTTCATTTTGATGACAAGGCGCCCACACTACACCATACCGACGCTAGTGGTCAAGGAATTGGTGCCGTACTGCTGCAGCGCGACCACGAATTTTGAGAGAAGGTTGTTGCATATGCAAGCCGCGTTCTGATTTCCGCTGAAAAGAAGTACTTGATAACCGAACAATAGTGTTTGGCTGTTCTCTGGTCTATTCAGAAATTTCGTCCATACCTCCACGGTCGACATTTCACGGTTGTGACCGACCACCATGCCCTATGTTGGTTGTCGACAATCAAAATTGTCTGGACGCCTTGGCCGCTGGATACTCCGATTACAAGCACATGATTTCGATGTCATATACAAGTCCGGAAGGAAGCACCAAGATACTGATGCTCTTTCACGATGCCCATTACCACCATCATCGGAGCACATCACATCACCTTGTCAAAATGGCCGCATGAAGGACGCATCGTCTATTACACCGATTTCCTCCTTGACTCCATCAAACCGCCCTTCAGTGCTTTCCACTCACCAGCGCGCCGATTCTTATTGTCATGGCATCATCAATCGCCTTAGCGGTGCTTCATCTCCACCCAATGCCAGGCTACGGAAACAGCTCAAACTATTCAAGTTCGAAGACGACGTGCTCTACTGTTACATTTTTCACCCGGAAGGCCATTGGTGGGTTCCCGTTCTACCGCGCTCTCTCCGCACTGAAGTTCTGCAGGCTTCACACGGTGACCCTACGTCAGGCCACTTGGGTTACCACGAAACACATGAGCGCATACGCCGCCGATTTTTTTTTTTGGCCAGGTCTTTCCACGAGCATAGCTAGATATATTGCCTCGGGCACGCTTTGTCAACACTGTAAACGACCCACTACTGCTCCAGTCGGGACACTACAACCACTTCCTTGTCCAGCAGAACCCTCCTCAGTCGTCGGCATTGACCTTTTCGGGTAACTCCCAACTACTCCAGACGGCAACAGATGGATTGTCACTGTTGTTGACCACTTGACCCGGTACGCTGAAACAGCCTCAATACGTTCAGGAGCTGCCTCAGAAGAAGCGGCCTTCTTCTTGCAGGCTATCTACTTACGTCCCGGGGCACCTCACGTTTTTTTGAGCGACTGAGACAAGGCATTTCAGTCAAGCACTCTTAATGAAGTTCTGCAAGCGTCCAACACCGTGCACAAGACAACGTCTACCTACCACCCTCAAACAAATGGCCTAACAAAGCGATTTCATCGCATGCTGTGCGACATGCTATCCATGTATATTCAACCTGACCATCGTAACTGGGATGCGATTCTCCCATTTGTAACATTTGCATACAATACGTCTGTTCAACGGAACACCGGATTCTCTCCGTTTTTCTTAGTGTACGGCCGCCACCCAACCTCATCACTCGATGTTTCTTTCTTTTCTGGCCCCGTCAACGCTTCACCATTGGTTTGCGACCAGTTTGTGTCTCGTCTTGCCCCATGCCGTCGTCGCGCCCGTATGAACACTGAAGCAAGCCAAGACGATCGCAAATATCGGTACGATGCCTCTCACCGCGTCGTTTCCTACCGCCCTGGTGACGATGTGCTCCTATGGACACCTACACGAACACCCGGTTTATCTGAGAAACTTGAATCTCGATATATTGGCCCCTACAAAATCATAGAGCATGCAGACCTCGCCGGTGAACCATCGCGTTACACCTGTTGATGCCCCAACTGACCGACGCTGCCGCGGAACATAGATTGTGCACGTTTCCCGCCTGAAGACCTTTCATCTCCGTTCCACTGTGTAATGTGCGGCGAGGTTGCCCGCTTCAGCCCACGGGGAAAACTAGTGTAAGCATTTATGCGGAGTTCATCTACATCTTTACAAAGCCATCATTAATCATCGGCTCGTGTTCGTTTTCGTGTCGGCGCCAACTTTCCTTCTTGGAATAATGCGTCGTCTCGACCGTGCTATTTCAATAAATATATACACCACCCACACACAACGGCGTGAGGTGCTTAAATCCCTTTAAACCCAGCATTTTGATTGCTACGCGAACAGTTATTTTTCTTCTCTGAGCTTTCTGATCGGCTCAGGTTACGCGTGAGCATGTCTTGATATTATGGGGGAGGCCTAGATGTGTCCTAAGGAGAACATAATTAGGCTGCAGTAAAGATAGTGATTAATTGTGTAAGTTCCTTAAGAACCTGATGGAATAGGATGCATAATACTCGTATGAATGACAGTACGAGAGAGGTTTCAAGATTGATACGACCAGCGCAAAAAATAGACACGAAATACAAGAAGAGGCGACGAGGACAAGCCCTTGTCCTTGTCGCCTGTTTTTGTATTTCGTGTCTATTTTTGCGCAGGCCGTATCACTATGGAATACCAACTAGCCCAGTCTCACACCTTACTTCAGGTTTCAAAAACCAGTTTACTTGTATTTGCCTAAAATTACAGAATCAAATATTTATGTTTCAATCGATGAATGTGGCATGGCCAACACATAGCCACAATAGAGCAGCCTTTGCGAGAGCGATTTACAGTTACGTTGAAGGCCTCGTAATTCTGTGCAACCGTAAGTATTCATATCAACAGTTAACAGGCAAGACAGCATTGCATCATCTTTGAAAAGCATTTTAACCTACCAGTTTTGTGGCCAGTAGTGTGCTCTCAACTTGTGTGTGAACAAACACAGCGCGGCGTCTCTTCACGCAGCGCTACACTTTCTTTGTCATGGTGGGTCAGGTCACGTCGGAAGCCGTAGCGACCAAATGCACAATAGCGAAAAGTCTGTAGTCACGTCTTTCTTTGTTAATAAATACCGTGCGCTAGCTCAGGCGAAGTTTCGGGTCAAGCGCAAGCCACGCCTTGAAAAGACAAAGAAGCGCTTGACTTGAGAAGCGCCATTTCGCACGGCATCTAAGCTGTATACGGAGGCTTGCATCTCGCCGTTGCAGAGGCCCGCTATTTCTTGTGGTAAAACATTACTGGTCTGTAGGGGTCAGTCATTTAGACCAAATAATAGGTTGTATAATAATAAAAAAATATACATTCGCTTTTTCTGGGACGCCGAAATTTCTTCGATGAGAATTGTTAGATGATTTGGCAATTTTTTGTGAAACATTTTCGAACCTATTCTCTTATAGTGTTTTTTTGGTTCCCCTGCTCGGCAGAACGTCCCAAGGGTAGCCAAACGAGTGCTTACAAAATTAGCTTTTTTTACAACAGTCGCCCCAATGTCCCCAAAATATTTCAGTTTATCAGCAACCGTTTATATAGGACAGGATAGCTAATTATGTCAACGAGCCTCTTGATGAAAACTCGCAATCCCGTGTGACATGAGTGGGGTAGGGTCGCCTCATGTAAACAAATAGAGAACGAGAAGGGAGCAGAGCTTAGGGATAAGCGGGACACCGCAGTTGACAGGTGTCAGTTGCGCTCTTTCACTTTACTCCAGCGCGTGCTTCACTGCGCGCTCGCTTTTCTCAGGACGAATTTTCTCTGCAAGGATAATACCACGATAAATTATCATGTGTCAAAGGGCTGGCTTGTCTCAATGTGTGAAGAGAAAGGGGACAGGGCCTCCAGCTGGAGCTGCTAGTGCACTAGCGGGAATGTTGAACATACAGACTTTCTTGAGTCATTATCCCTGGTATATAGCGAAAGCTTCACAGCCCTGGCTAGGCCCATTGTCGAGCTGTGGCCGTGGTGTGGTTTCGCAATGATATACAGACACGTTTGCAATGAATACAATGTTTATACATCGTTTTTTGTGCCTATGAAGACACCGCGGTGATCAGTAACGTAGTCAGACTCGGTTACAACTAGCAGCCGCGCCCAACTCTACTCGGCCAACGATTCAGGGCTCCGTAAAGGCCTAAATATAGTCCGACGTAACGTGAAAGCGCGCACACGTTATGTCACGCTGACGAGTACAGAGGCTATAGTTCGACCGATGGTTCGACTTACTGGCGCCGCCAACGTAAACGGACGCGCGGCCAATGCGCTCCGACGCGCCCGGCGTCTGATGGCGCTTGCCCGCGTGCCGATAACGTCGGACTATAAACGCGCCTTAATGCTCTCTTGTGGATTGACCTCTAGCTCTCAAGGTGAAAAGTGTTGAGTCGCCGACGACTGCCTGAAGTAGTGTAATGAAGCTTTCGCTTCAAAAAAGCATCGACAATGCTTTGTGTGAATAAACTATTCAACAAGAAAGGCGGAAAGTTGCGCTTTGAAAACCTGCGAAAGTGCACTGAATATTCTTCCGCCCAGTCAGAGGCGCTCTTTTCCAAGAATGCAATATACAAGTGATGGTCTTACTTCACTGCCGACGTAATCGCGATGAGTTTCGGTTTCATTTTAAACTTCGCGGTATCCTCACCTGCCCCGAACTCCTCAGTTGTATCACGTTTCGTATTCCATGCAACATCGCTAGAGGACATGGACCGTCACTGATTCCTGCCTGTCATCACCAATACTCAGCCGTCCACAGTATACTGAATCTGTATAACGCTTATTTTCATGATCTGGGTACTTTTCATAAATCAATATCATTGTTCTTTTCCGACCTCTGGGTTGTTTTGCCATAGTTTCACACATTGTTCAACAGCTTTTCTCCTCCTTTTTCTTTTTTATTTACCTTGCGCTGTGTTGTATGTACACTCTTCTTATCATAAGTAAAATTACTATAAAGAAGAAGGTTAGGCTAGTTAGTAGCACTTACAAGACACAGGACTAGATCGAGAAGCAATTAGGAAGTGATACTGGAAGCTCACAGAACACGACGTCGTGTCCTGTGTGCGCAGCGTTTTGGCAAAGCGGCTTGTAAAGAGACACTAAAGAAAACAAAATAATTGAACCATAATAAAAATAACAATAAATTCTGGGATTTTAGGAACCAAAAAAAAAAACACGATCTCGTATCGAGACGTACAAGCCTTCGTGGGGTACTCCGGATTAATTTTGACCACCTGGCGTTCATTACCACGCACTTGAATTTAAGTATACAGGAGCGTTTACGCACTTTGCCCCCGTCTAAATGCGGCTGCCGTGGCCGGGATCAAACCCGCGACCTCAATAGTGCAATGCCACAGCCACTAAGCCACCATTGTGGGTGTCGAGCAGTATTAGTGAATTTGCCTTTCTACAGTGCCAATAAATCCATTCTTGTTGTAACGGAGGGCTCAGTCAGCGAGAAAAGACGCAAGAACGAATTACTAGTGGTGACGCCACCTTGGTGTTTTCGCGGAAGCTCATCGTGGCGCTATGGATCATGACCCCCCTCGTCTTTTCGGGCCTAGTTAATTTGTTATAGGTAAAGATCCACTGCGTTGCATTCTGAAAGGCGCGGAGACTGAAGTAACGCATGACTTCTTAGCACACTGAGAATTAGTAGGCCACGCGCTTTTTTATTGGTTGATTGATCGAAAATAATAAAAAGAAGTAATGATTGAGTAGAGAAGCAGATGAACAAAAAATGAGTAGGGGGGGGGGAGGGGAGGAAGGTGAAGGATGAACTGTAACAGTTTCACGGCACCTCAATTACCCCGCGGCCCTATAGTAGGAATCAGAGCTGGCAGAAACACGGTGTCGCCAGCTACTTCTCGCCTTCAAGCCGCCATCTTAACATCAAGTGGGCTTTCTTGAACACTCAAAAAGCACGATATTCAAGCTAGGCCCCGCATAAGCTGTTCGGCATACATTTACGCGCTCGTGATAACCTGCAAATGTGGACATGATGAATAAACAGTGCCTGATGAAGGCGAACTGAATTTACTGAAGAGCTAGTAGGTGATGTACGCAGATTAGTGGAACTGAACTAAGATGCGACCAGTGACACACCACTCTTCGTGCTTTCGTCCCGTAACTCGTTACTGACGAGATTTGAACCTGTAATGGTGAGCCAAGATATATCCTTCATCGTTTGTAACAATTTGATATATTTGAAATTTATTGTTCTTTTCACATTAGTGTCGCCCGGGCATCAATACCGTACTTGCGGGAGCAGGGGCGAGTTCACAAAGCTTTTCGTTTGTGCGTGCTGCTTGCGAATAACACCAGTGTTTACTGGCATCTGCTGATACAGTACAAACAAGTTCAGTGTAAGAACGTTTTTTTTTTTTGTAGATATGGGCTTGTACTTTTTTAACCCGTCCTCTGTTTTAGCAATAAATACAAGCCGCTATTCACGAAAGTGTGAAGTTGGGCTAGTTCCTTAAGCAACACTCCAACAGAAAAAACAACACTGGCACTCACAGACAACACAACCCGCGGCACTCTTATGCAAAGACCGCCACTAAGTATATGAAAACTTCAAAGAAACACTAAGCGATATCAGTGAAGCAGTGTATACTGGTATTCTTACGTCGAAAATAAACCCCGCGAACACCTAATCCCCCCTCTCATTCCTTTTTTATAGGCCGTCCCCTCTAAATAATTTATAACGAAAATCCTATCTATAGGTAAGTGCCGATGGACGACTGTCACACCGCGCACATGCTGTACTCGGCATTATGTTGCGCCTGACGCTTTCCGGCTTATTTAATGAACATCAACTTCGTTTACGTACCAAACCCGCGATCTGATTACGAGGCACGCCATAGTGGTGGGGGACTCCGAATTAATTTTGACCACACTGGATTCCTTAACGTTCACCATGCAGTGCACGGTACACGAGAGGTTTTTTTTTTTTTTTTTTGCAAATCGGAGTGCAGGGACCGGTGTGAAGCCCGCAATATGCCCACAACCTCGCACCTGGCACTGTAACGCTATAGCTACTGAGTTACCTACGGCCATCGCATTTGCGACTTAATTCCACGGCTGTTTTAGTCGGTTGTGGGAATTTTCTGCTTCTCTAATGTACGCTAACTCACGATGGTCATTTTTTCTCACTTCTTTTCTTTCTTTTCTTGCCTGTAGACGTGGAATTCACGATAATCAGACGAAATAAGGCGCGCACACACACACACACACACACACACACACACACACACACACACACACACACACACACACACACACACACACACACACACACACACACACACACAGCCCCTGTGTGTATACAGTATAGTTTTCTAAGCTAAATGTCGATAAATGTGTTCTGCGACTACTTTTTGCTTCATGAGATTGGCAGGCAGCTCCCCGCCTGAAGACGGCGAGCTGCTCGCCTCGCAGCTGGTGTAGCGCTGCGGTTTCTTCTTCTTGCCGCTCGTCGCGTCCGCGCTCGGCTATGACACTTTGCTCAGACAGCAGATCTGATGGTGTGCAGCTTCTCAGTGTGGCTGGCATATCTGCATGCCGCGGGGTGGGCAGCACGTGACAACACTGCCAGTGGGTGTCATTTGAATTGCGATGTGCGTGGTGTCGCGCTGCCGGCGCTAGTCGCTCGAAGCGTTTGGTCAGCATTCGCTGCTGCTCCTGCATTAGATGAAGAAAGGAGAAAGAACGAAATTGCTGCGTCACCATGGTATAATTAAGCTGGTAGCTCAGCTTCCACGAAGCCCGCATGCCCAGAAAGTGGCGGTGCATTGCCACCGTCCCCATCTGTGTGCCGGGGGAATAAATTCTGTCAAGCAAAAAATTTCGGCAGAACCAACGTTGGGTAGGTATCTTGGTAAGCGATAGCCTTGTAAGCTCCTCTCATATCATGTAATGTACTAACACACACATACACGCGTATATATACACGCATTACATATTCATATGTGTAACATTTTTTTGGATGCGCTTAGCGGATCCTTTGCCTATTCTAAGAATTTTTAGTCTATCTACTGATCTTTCCATCTATCTATCTTCTTAATACGACCCAATGGTTCAAGTTGTCTAATAGCGTGGGCCGCTTAATATGTGCTCGTGGATGGGATGCCGTCGTGGTCGCTCCGTCGTCGTCCTTCCAGCTTCGTCATCTGACGCTGGTGATGCGCGCAGTCGCCGCCATTCATTCGTCATGTATTCGTTATCATATCGTCGTCGGGATACCATCGTGGTGGTTATATTGTCCCTAGAGTGTTGTCATCCGATCCTCGTCACACCGTCACCGTAACGGGTGACGGTGTAACGCGCCATCGTCACCATACAGCCGTCCTCACGCCATAGCCGTCATACCCTCGTCGTTACTGCCATCTTGGGACAATGGGTTTCACTAGGTGCTTCTAGGCACCAATCGCTGTGCCTTCCTACTAGAGTTCATTCAGACCATTTCTGGACCCTACGTGTCAAACACAGGGGTAAGCAAGCGTGAAATTTCAGTAAAAGGCTGCGCACTTGAAGGCGCTATAACTTCTTATGAGCACAGGTTTGAGTTGGATTGATTATACCTATGGCTGAGTTAGCTCTCTCAAACGCGACGGTTGCCGCTCCGATCGACAAACGTACTGTCGAGACTGACGGCCTATGCATTTGCCTTCTCTCAACGCCGAACGAGAGGCTTAATTTACCTCCAACTGTGTCATGCGTGGCGCGACAACAGCACCATCTGCGCACGCGACAGATGCATGGTGGATTAATGGATTATTTCCTTGACACAAGGATAGCAAAGTAAGGCACTTGGTATAGTAATAATTGCAAAGATATAAGCGACAGTAGTATAACATGTTTATTCACCTTTATTAAGAATATGTAGTGGTCATTCTGAGACTTCCATTACTCTCTCTAACTTCGCATTCTCCTTTCTTCATTTAATCACTCAATCCCTCTCCCCCATGCAGGGTAGCAAACCGGAAGTCCGTCTGGTTAACCTCCCTGCTTTTCCCTCTATCTCTGTCCCTCCATTGCTTCGGCTATGCGCTACATACACTATCTCCGGTATCAGACCACCTTGCTATGACACTCGCTTGCCAATGTCGGCCATCACCATAGCGGCATGATGAAGACTGTATGACTACGACGCAGTGATGACGATGAATGACGTCGATTGAACGACGATTGTGGTATAACGATAATGCCATGACGACAATGAGATGACGAATCTTAATTGACGACGATGCTATAATGACATTAGCATGACGACGGCTTTAAGACAATGGGATGACGACGAGTGCATGATAACGACGGCGTGACGACAGCGGTATCAGGATGATCAGGTGACGAAGCAGAAATAATGATGATTGAACGACTACTACAGCATGGCGACGACAGTACGACAATGAATGAATGACGAGGATTGTCTGACGGCGACGCAATGATGGCGATGGCATGAGAACAGCAGCATAATCAAGATTGAATGAGAGCAGCGTGATTAAAATAGAATTACGACAAAGGAACGGTGTTTATGGAATGAAGACAGTATGACGACGACGGCACGACCCCAGTGGGATGCAGTTTTTGCGATGATGGCCATGGCGAGATGATAGCGTGACGACCATGGCATGACGACAACAGTGTGAAGAATGTGTGTGACAATGACGGCATAACGAGAGTCGGATGACGAAGTGGGAATGACGACTACTTAGGACTACGATGACACGTCAATTTTATGAGGAGAATGGGATGACGACTTGTGTATGACGGCCGTGGCGCGGCGACGACTGAATGGCGACAATGGCGTTACGATGATGCCGTGAAAAAGACGGTATGGCGAGAATCGGATGACGAAGCTGGAGGGACGAGGATGGAACGACCCCGATGGCACCCCGATGACGATATGGCAAAGAATGCATGACGAATATATGAAGACGAATGCGTGATGATGATGGCGTGACGAGAGTCGGATGACGAAGCTGGAATGCAGAAATTTCACGTATGCTCGGCTATGGCCCCTCTTTGTCACGTAGGGTTCAGAAATGGCCTGAAGAAACTCGAGTAGCAGGACACAGGGATATCCGAACCCCTTGACCACGGAACGCAAACGCCAAGCTCCAACCATCTACGATCGCGGTTGGCTCGAGCGGCGTCGGGCATTCTCGGGCGCAAGATCCCCACTAGCTGTAACATAAGCTAGGCATATAACCTTTCTAATGCGTGAGTAAATGTAAAATGTGTATTTGGTTATGCCCATTTCTGTAACCTAGTGCCCATACACTGTCTGAACGTCCACGCACAAGGCGTTTCACCTACCTCACGGCGGCCACGTCCATGATACAGCCTTGCCGACAACTTTTATTCTTTTTTTTCTCCTTTTTTACGCAGAGCTTGATCATCCACAAGAGTTCTAAAGGGTATACTTGGACACCGTACTAGGGTTCTATATGCTTGTTCGCTGGTAAATTCAATTGGTGCCTAGAAGCACCTAGTTACACCCAGTGTCCCAAGTTGGCATTGACGACGAGGACACGACGGCTATTGCGTGAGACCGACTGTATGGCGACGACTGCGTGGTGGACATCGCCACCACGCAGTCGCATTCTAGCTTCGTCATCCGACTCTCGTCACGCCATCATCATCACGCATTCGTCTTCATATATTCGTCATGCATTCTTTGCGATGGCGCCGCCGTTACTGTGATGGCATGACGAGAATCGGATGACAAAACTCTAGGGATGATGGAACGACCACGATGGTATCCCGACGACGATATGACAATGAATGCATGACGAATGAATGGCGACGACTGCGTGGCGACGACGGCATGACAAGCGTCAGATAACGAAGCTGGAATGACGACAACGGAGTGACCACGACGGCATCCCGTCCACGAGCCCATACCTAGTGGCCAAGCTATTAACAATGT
>NC_051154.1:353605741-353608241 GCF_013339745.2 Dermacentor silvarum | reverse complement strand
GACGCTCTCCTGGAGAATGTACAAAAAAAGGACCTTCCGCATGCGTTCCAGCAACACCTTGTATTTCCCGAGGGATCAGTGATAGCCCGCACAGAAACTTCACGGCTCCTTATGGAATTCTTAACAGAAATTGGTTTGATGGACATATGGTGAAACCATTCAGCGATATTGTAAGAGACGCTCAGGCGGAGCAATTGCCGGCCTTGATCACCAGGTTAAACCCGCCTGTTGCTACAATTCATCACCACCACCACCACCACCACACGTAGCGTAGACAACTACACTGTATACACACAGGGGCAGGACAGGCAGCGACTGCCCTATTTCTTCTGATTATCGTGAATTGAACGTCTACAGGCAAAAAAAGAAAGAAAAGAAGGGGGAGAAATTCAGTGCCACTCCACTTTGTGAAGGTGGATGACCAGCGGAGCTGTTTATATGGTGATAAACTATATTGATTTAAATAAAGACACATACCCCATGAATTGTCATTTTCTACCAGCTTTATTATTTTGTCACTATGGTGACTATAGCTTCGTGGTCGCTATGGTAGACGGCCATGTGTTCTGTAACGACGCTGGAAAGGTTCTCCGCGAACGTCGTCTGTGCAAGACACATGACGTGTGATAGGCCTACCGATGTTTGTATAGCACTGAATGCCGAACCTTTCCGACAGAAACGCCAAGAACCGCTTTCCGTCTGGCCGAGACAGGTCTAGGTTGAAACCACCCACAATTACGATGGACCTGGACATGGCCTCGGCGTTAGCAGCCTCGCGCCGCCTTCGCGCCCATTCCCGCTTATGCGCGCGCCGTCGTTCTTCGTACCCGCGCTGTTCTTCCTCGCCCCGCACAATACGCGCCTTACAAATCATACGGCCTGAACGCAACTGATATAACGTGCCTATGCACTGCGTGACGTCACCAGCCAAAGAGATACAGCTATTCGCTATTTTTAGTTTATTGTACAACGGAGCCAACAGTGGCAGAAGATGACGACGACGAACGCGCGACCAGTGGCACGAGCGCATTCGCGCGGTTGCATCGAGAGGCGCCAATCAGCCAGCTGTGGGAAAAGACGACGACGCTCAAGCTATTGCTGATGATGATAGTTTTTGGTCTACGCGCTTGGTCTACGCACGCGACATTCCGCTCGAAACTAGCGTATAACAGCTCAGCTGTAAAAAAGAACCTTCGTGAATTAGCGTACATTGGAGAACCAGAAAACTCCCATATACGACCAAGAAAGCCTGGGAACAAAGTCGCAAATGCGATCGCCGTGGTAGCTCATGGTAGCTCAGTGGCTATAGCGTTATCTTGGCGAGTACGAGGTCGCGGGCATTTCGCGGGTTCTACACCAGCCGCTGCACTCCGATTTCCAAGAACACTCGTACCGTGCACGGCGTGGTGCACGTTAAGCATGTGGCCAGAAATAATCTGGAGTCCCCCACCACTACAGCGGACATGCTACGCGCATCCAAAGACATGTTACATATGTAAATATGTAATACGTGTTTATATACGCGTGTATGTGTGTGTTAGTGTTCGACATAATATGATGAGCGGAGCTTACAAGGCTATCGCTTACCAAGATACCAGCCCAACGTTGGTTCTACCGAAATTGTCAAGCGAAGCTTGTATTGCGTTACAGATTTCGGTGGCGGCGTAGTCACGCAAAAAGTCACGTATGATGCATGCCCTCATTGGATATGCGGGTATGATCCAGGGACAAGAAATTAAGAACGAAAGAAGGAAGGAAATAAAGAAAGAAAGCAACAAAGGAAGGAAGGAAGAAAGAGCGCGTGTGGGGAAAGCTGCGCCGGCGCCGGATGACGTGACCATTTATCCTCCTATATTTTTTCATGCCCGCGCAGCGGAGCGGCGGAGGCCGTCCGCTGCCCTCCCCCTTCCTCCTCGATTTACGCCAGCCTTCTCCGCAAGAGGCGCTCGCACCCCATACTTGCCTGTACATGCTGCGGAGCGTGCCAAGCTTAGTTCGCTACGCTGCAACGTGTTGAGGCACCTCGAAGTGCTTACAAAAGTGGCTCTACAAGCAAAAGTTGTCCCATGTCAGTCGCGTTGGCCGCAGGTAGCCTTGTGTGTCTTGCGGAAGCAACGGTTTTAATTTTAATTTAATAGACTTAAATCACCGCTTTTAATTCCTTGAACATTATACAATAAATTAATTACATGGACGCTTATTGTTGAAACAGCGTTCTGAGCGTTAATGTTCAATGTCACTGAATGAAGCGACCGTTTGTTTACTCGATTTTACGGAACCACATGTGAGTTGCTATCGCCGTCACAACCTATATTGTTTACTACTATAGAAACCATGACTTACGGTGCATATTTTATGCTGCATTACTTTCGACATACCAACTTGGTTTTCTATCCGCAGTGTGGAATCAGTTGGAGTTCTCTGCGCCCGACAAGATGCCGTACTGCTGCGTACCACGCTGCAAGTCTTCGAGCAAACAATGGCCGCCGGGCATATCGTT
>NC_051154.1:353521359-353605641 GCF_013339745.2 Dermacentor silvarum | reverse complement strand
GTGGATTTGCTGTGGAGGTGGCGTGAGTCCCCCGCACCAACCTGGAACTCCGCTCCCCGACGCTTCCTTCTGTTGCTGCACCCATGATGGTCAACGACACCTCGACTCAGACTGACCCTTCGGCAGCGCCTGCCACCTGCAGCGCCGTGTACCATGAGCCAGTGGCGCACCGACGGGGGGGGGGGGGGGGATTCGGGGGTTGTAACCCCCCGCCCCTGAGGCCGACTTAACCCCCCCCCTTTGGTTTAACCCCTTTTCTTTCCTTGCGCATTTGAGTACTGCAACTAAGATGTAAGACGTGCAACCGTCTGCAAACTCTCAAAAAGCGCATTTTTTGACAATTTCCCGTGAAGAAATCGAAATTAGTGCTGTTTAGATGGTATTAGCAAACTGTCACCCCCCCCCCCCCTGGCAGAGATCCTGGGTGCGCTACTGCCGTGAGCGTGATCCGGCTATCTTCAACGGCTCAGGTGACTCCGCTGTTGAGACTGGTTGTCGACATACGAACGGGTCAGCGCCAATAACAATTGCGACGATTCAACGAAGTTGACTCAGGCCATGTTTTATCTCGCGGACATCGCGCAACTGTGGTATCGCAACCACGAGACCGACATACCCACTTGGTCCGCTTTTACGACTTCCATTTCGGACGTCTTTGGTCGGCCTACGGCCCGCAAGCTTCGCGCAGAGCAGCGCTTGTGTGAACGTGCGCCGCATCCAGGGGAGAATTACACGGGCTACATCGAGGATGTGCTTAATCTATGCAACCGCGTCAATCCCACCATGACAGAGGGGGAGAAAATCGAGCACATGCTGAAGGGCATCGAGCACGAAGCTTTTCAGATGCTGCTCGTGAGAAATCCCACCACGATCGCGGCACTCGTCTCCTTGTGTCAGAGCTTTGACGAGTTGCGTAGGCAGCGCACGATCGCCCGCCAAGCCCTCATGGCGCCAGACACACTATCGAGCTTGCAGTTAGCTGCCCACCCTGCCGATCAACAGCCGCTGCTATCTACTATCAAGAACTTTATCCGGGAAGAGGTAGCGCGTCAGCTTTCATTGCTACCTCTCACGCATGAGCCTTCGCAGTCTTTGGCTCCGGGCCTTCAACACGTCATTCGGACCCAGGTTACTGTGACTCACCAACCACCCGTCACTCCGCCACTTACCTACGCTTCCGTCGCTGCTCGGCCCCCTCAACATGATGCACCGTATGCTCGACCTGCGATGCCCATCCATGCCTGGCCGACGACAGCGAACGCTGCGCCGCTCGCCTTCGCGAGACCTTCGGCTCCGTTCCTCCGCCGCCCCGACGCGTGGCGAACGCCAGACAATAGGCCCATCTGCTTCGCCTGTGGTGTCGCTGGACACGTCGCCCGCCACTGTCGCCGATGTCATTCATCATTTGACGTCATGGGCAGGCCTGTTCCTTCGGCTGCCCGGTCGCCACCAAGGTACGTCCCTGACGATCAAGCAGCCTATGCTAACCGCCAGTTCTGTCTCCGCGACGACGCTCCCTATCACACATGCCTTGCCAACCCCCTACGGAGGAAGGAAACTGATCGCTGCAGTTCCGGAGGCTGCATGCGCGTCGAACTGCCCAAGGCCTCCATCTATTTCGCCGCAAAACATTATCGACGTTGATATTGAAGGAATCACCGCAATAGCGCTTATTGACACGGGGACCGCTGTTTTGGTTATCTGCGGAAACCTATGCCGCAAGATCAAAAATTGACCACGTCGCTCTAGGGACTAATGCTCCGCACTGCCAGCTCACAGTGCATTGCGCCTTCAGCTGTTTGCACCACAAGTGTCGTTATTCAAGGTGAAGTTTATGTCATCGAGTTTTTCGTGATGCCGTCATGCTCCCACGACGTTATTCTCGGATGGCACTTGCTTTCACGTCATCGCGCCGTCATAGACTGCTCACGTGCAGAAGTGGCCCTTACGCCACTGCACACCTCTCTTTTGGTGGATAATCATCCAGACGCTCACAAACTTGTTGCTGCGTACACAGATATTGCCCCTGAAATGTCGACCCTGTGCCTCTGTCCTGTACCGCCGCCCCTGACGGAACTGTTCTGTTTGCCCCATCGGAGGTAGTTCTCCGCCCGTCGCGGCCTACGACTGCCGTTTGCTGTATTTACGGTTGAATCGGGTGTTTCTACTATGTTAGTTTCCAACTGGCTCCCATCCTCCGTTACATTACTTCATGGGGAATCTTTGGGTCACATACAAGGTGCTGACCTCCTACGCTCCCTCGAGTTAGCAGAGGACCAACCCCATCTTCAACTGAATGCCATGACATCACCTGTTCCCAAACCTTCGCGTCCCGACAGTTTCTACCCTTCTATTGCTGCCGATCTATCGTCAGCACAACGCAGCGAACTCCCGGCCCTTTTTCGAGACTTCCGCTGTTCCTTCGATTGCGCTCAACCATCTTTAGGGCGTACAACGAGCGTCAAACACCACATTGACACCGTTCCCATGCGCCCTTACGCCAACGACCATACCGAGTTTCAGCAGCAGAACGGCGTATTATCAATGAACATGTTGATGATATGCTTACGCGTGGTGTCATTCAGCCGTCCCAGAGCCCTTGGTCCTCTCCTGTTGTACTTGTGTGCAAAAAGGATGGATCTATCAGATTCTCTGTTGACTATCGCCGCCTCAATAAGATAACTCGGAAGGATGTATACCCGTTGCCCTGCATCGATGATGCTCACGATTGTTTGCAAGGGGCAGAATATTTCTCGTCACTATTTATACATACAGGGTGCTTCAGCGAACACTTCCAAATTTATTTAAGGTTGCCTGTGGCAGATAGCCCAATTCTAGTTAATGAGCTGGTCTACTCGAAGAGGCGGACATTACTTGCACAAAACATTGAAATGCATAATCGACTAATTAACAAAAATTCACTAATTAAGTTTTAAACTAATTACCTGATGGCCCACATTGCAATTTACAAATCGTAGCCGTGAAGTTCACAAGGCGGATCCACTTGGAATGAATTCTCGGTATGACACCAGTTTTGAGATAATAATTCCGGAACTTCGCGGAGCAATATATTGGCGTTGCAGTTAGTTTTGTGCTTCAATGCATAAAGCGACATTTTACTAAGAAACTAACTGAAACGCCAATGCACTTCTCCGAAAAGTTCGGGAAATAATATCTCGAAACTGGTGTCATCCCGAGAATTCGTTCCAAGTGGATCGGCCTTGCGAACTCCACGGCTGCAATTTGTAAATTGCAATATGGGCCATCAGGTAAGTAGTTAGAAACTTAATTACTGAATTTTTGTTAAATAATCGATTGCGCATTTCAATTTCTTGCGCAAGTAATGTCCGCCTCTTCGAGTAGACCAACTCATGAACTAGAATTGTGCTATCTACCACAGGCAACCTTTAAGAATTTTTGAAAGTGTTCGCTGAAACACCCTGTATATGCCACGCACACACAACGTCATGAGGTGTTTAAATCCTCTTAAAAGCCGGCATTTTTACTGCTACGCGAACAGTTATTAAGGCGAAAGCCTTATATGTCTCATCGTTCCGTCGACCTTCAACGTCCTTTAGCGAAAACCGTGTCGTCGAAGCGAAATCGTTTAAGAGAAGATCATTTCAATAAAAAATGTCGCAGTTTTACCGGATAGGCAAACCACGAATTGCGATAGCAAATTAGTAGAGAGCTATACGGAGCAAAGACAGTAGTATTATAAGCTGTATAAACTTGGACATGTAGCAGCACCAGAAACGCGCAGAAATGTTGTCGACGCCGTCGGCGTTTTGCCAGCGTTCGCACCGAACGCGCGCGGCGTTGGTGACTGTTGCTGGTGCATCTGGAGGCGGCTCGGAGGTTTCCAACGAAATCAGAATGGGACACTCGTCGAGCAGCGTCGGAAGTCTTTACCACCTTCTCGCCTCGCAACGTTTTTAAATAAATGCGCATTTGGTGCCGCAGCTAATCGTCGGTTCCCCTTCGTCCCTCCCTCACTCCCGTCCCCCTCGGACTTTCTCGCGACAGAAGAAGTCGCGTTTGCTCTCCGCCGTGCATTCGCTCCCCGTGAAATAACGCGTCCCTCGCGCGCTTTCACGGGGCGCTTTCACGCGATTTCTGTCGTCGGCGTCCGCTTTGACTGTCTATATAATTGCTATCGCAATATTACATGCGATAAATTTTAGAGATCACTACTTTCATCAGTGTTTTTGCTGATGATGCATTAATTTGATGTACACAATTTTGTACACAGCGTGTGAAAGGGTTAAGAACCCGAGGGAATAGGACGCATAATATGAATGACAGTACCACAGAGGCTTCAAAAGCCAGTTTACTTGTATTTGCCTAACATTGCAGAATCAAATATTTGTGTTTCAAATGATGAAAAGTGGCATGGCCAACACACAACCACAACCTACGCCAGAGCTATTCATAGTACCCGTCGTTCTAAGTGGTTATGGTGTTGGGCTGCTGAGCACGAGGTCGCGGGATCGAATCCCGCCACGACGGCCGCATTTCAATAGGGGTGAAATGCGAGAACACCCGTCTACTTAGATTTAGGTGCACGTTTAAGAACCCCAGGTGGTCCAAATTTTCGGAGTCCTCCACTATACGGCGTGCCTCATAATCAGATCGTGGTTTTGGCACGTAAAACCCTACTGTGCTGTGCTACCTGTGACCGATTGTGATTGTGTCTGTGTTTCTTACTTTCTTTATCTATTCTTTGCTGTCACTTTAACTCCCCCTCCCCTCTCTCCCCAGCGTAGGGTAGCAAACCGAATCTTCCCATCTGGTTAACCTCCCTGCCTTTCCCCTTTCTTCTGTCTCTCTCTCTCTCTTTTAAAGTATGGAAGAGGCCTAGTTCTGTTCTAAGAAGAACATAATTCGGCTGGTAAGGAGAGTGATTACTTGTGTATGTTCCTTAAGAGCCCGAGGGAATAGAATGCATAATATGAATGACAGTACCAGAGATGTTTCAAAATAGATACGACCAGCGCAAAAAATAAACACGAAATACGTATCAATATGCAAAACCAACTAGCCTGGTCTCACACCTTACTTCAGGTTTCAAAAACCAGTTTACTTGTATTTGCCTAAAATTGCGGAATCAAATATTTATGCTTCAATCGATGAAAATTGGCATGGCCAACACATAGCCACAATAGAGCAGCCTTTGCGAGAGCGATTTACAGTTACGTTGAAGGCCTCGTAATTCTGTGCAACCGTAAGTATTCATATCAACAGTTAACAGGCAAGACAGCATTGCATCATCTTTGAAAAGCATTTTAACCTACCAGTTTTGTGGCCAGTAGTGTGCTCACAACTTGTGTGTGAACAAACACAGCGCGGCGTCTCTTCACGCAGCGCTACACTTTCTTTGTCATGGTGGGTCAGGTCACGTCGGAAGCCGTAGCGACCAAATGCACAATAGCGAAAAGTCTGTAGTCACGTCTTTCTTTGTTAATAAATACCGTGCGCTAGCTCAGGCGAAGTTTCGGGTCAAGCGCAAGCCACGCCTTGAAAAGACAAAGAAGCGCTTGACTTGAGAAGCGCCATTTCGCACGGCATCTAAGCTGTATACGGAGGCTTGCATCTCGCCGTTGCAGAGGCCCCCTATTTCTTGTGGTAAAACATTACTGGTCTGTAGGGGTCAGTCATTTAGACCAAATAATAGGTTGTATAATAATAAAAAAATATACATTCGCTCTTTCTGGGACGCCGAAATTTCTTCGATGAGAATTGTTAGATGATTTGGCAATTTTTTGTGAAACATTTTCGAACCTATTCTCTTATAGTGTTTTTTTGGTTCCCCTGCTCGGCAGAACGTCCCAAGGGTAGCCAAACGAGTGCTTACAAAATTAGCTTTTTTTACAACAGTCGCCCCAATGTCCCCAAAATATTTCAGTTTATCAGCAACCGTTTATATAGGACAGGATAGCTAATTATGTCAACGAGCCTCTTGATGAAAACTCGCAATCCCGTGTGACATGAGGGGGGTAGGGTCGCCTCATGTAAACAAATAGAGAACGAGAAGGGAGCAGAGCTTAGGGATAAGCGGGGCACTGCAGTTGACAGGTGTCAGTTGCGCTCTTTCACTTTACTCCAGCGCGTGCTTCACTGCGCGCTCGCTTTTCTCAGGACGAATTTTCTCTGCAAGGATAATACCAAGATAAATTATCATGTGTCAAAGGGCTGGCTTGTCTCAATGTGTGAAGAGAAAGGGGACAGGGCCTCCAGCTGGAGCTGCTAGTGCACTAGAGGGAATGTTGAACATACAGACTTTCTTGAGTGGTAGTTAATAATCATCAAACACCGCTGGCAATTAGGTGAACAAAATGACAAAAAAAATGCTGTGGTTGAGTTTTCATTATCCCTGGTATATAGCGAAAGCTTCACAGCCCTGGCTAGGCCCATTGTCGAGCTGTGGCCGTGGTGTGGTTTCGCAATGATATACAGACACGTTTGCAATGAATACAATGTTTATACATCGTTTTTTGTGCCTATGAAGACACCGCGGTGATCAGTAACGTAGTCAGACTCGGTTACAACTAGCAGCCGCGCCCAACTCTACTCGGCCAACGATTCAGGGCTCCGTAAAGGCCTAAATATAGTCCGACGTAACGTGAAAGCGCGCACACGTTATGTCACGCTGACGAGAACAGAGGCTATAGTTCGACCGATGGTTCGACCAATGCCTCCTTTACTAGATGCCCGCCGCGTCGCTCGCTTTCCCATTGGGGTGGCGGTTCCCTTAGTTCTGCATGAATTCCGTGAGGCGGCGCTCGTTGCCTTTTCAACTCCGGCGACGGGGGCAGCGGCGGCCGAATACTTCCGTCGGCGCGTTGATAGCGTCTGCCGCCTCCGAGACGGTAAAAGATTCTACAGTAATCTCAGAGGCCGCAGCACGTGATCTAGGTTGCAGGCGTGCGCCATCAGGGGCGCTCGTTGCCTTTCCGCGGAGACGAAAAAAGGGAGAGGGCACGGAACCGGGTTTATCGGACAACGCGGCAGGCATCTAGTAAAGGAGGCATTGGTTCGACTTACTGGCGCCGCCAACGTAACCGGACGCGCGGTCAATGCGCTCCGACGCGCCCGGCGTCTGATGGCGCTTGCCAGCGTGCCGATAACGTCGGACTATAAACGCGCCTTAATGCTCTCTTGTGGATTAACCTCTAGCTCTCAAGGTGAAAAGTGTTGAGTCGCCGCGACGGCTGCCTGAGGTAGTGTAATGAAGCTTTCGCTTCAAAAAAGCATCGACAATGCTTTGTGTGAATAAACTATTCAACAAGAAAGGCGGAAAGTTGCCCTTTGAAAACCTGCGAAAGTGCACTGAATATTCTTCCGCCCAGTCAGAGGCGCTCTTTTCCAAGAATGCAATATACGAGTGATGGTCTTACTTCTCTGCTGACGTAATCGCGCTGAGTTTCGGTTTCCTTTTAAACTTCGCGGTATCCTCACCTGCCCCAAACTCCTCAGTTGTATCACGTTTCCTATTCCATGCAACATCGCTAGAGAACACGGACCGTTCCTGATTCCTGTCTGTCATCACCAATACTCAACCGTCCACAGAATACTGAGTCTGTATAACGCTTATTTTCATGATCTGGTTATTTTTCATAAATCAATATCATTGTTCTTTTCCGACTTTGTGTTGTTTTGCCATAGTTTCACACATTGTTCCTCCTTTTTCTTTTTTATTTACCTTGCGCTGCGTTGTATGTACACTCTTCTCATCATAAGTAAAATTACCATAAAGAAGATGGTTAGGCTAGTTAGTAGCGCTTAATAGACACAGGATTAGATCGAGAAGCAATTAGGAAGTGATACTGGAAGCTCACAGAACACGACGTCGTGTCCTGTGTGCCCAGCGTTTTGGCAAAGCGGCTTGTGAAGAGACACTAAAGAAAAAAAAAATAATTGAACCATAATAAAAATAACAATAAATTCTGGGATATTAGGAACAAAAAAAAAAACACGATCTTGTTGTGAGACGTACAAGCCTTCGTGGGGTACTCCGGATTAATTTTGACCACCTGGCGTTCGTTACCGCGCACTTGAATCTAAGCATACAGGAGCGTTTACGCACGTTGCCCCGTCTAAATGTGGCTGCCGTGGCCGGGATCGAACCCGCGACCTCAATAGTGCAATGCCACAGCCACTAAGCCACCATGGTGGGTGTCGAGCAGTATTAGTGAATTACGCTTTCACAATACCAATAAATCCGCTGTTGTAACGGAAGGCTCAGTGAGCGAGAAAAGACGCAAGAACGAATTACAAGTGGTGACGCCACCTTGGTGTTTTCGCGGAAGCTCACCGTGGCGCTATGGATTATGACCCCGTCTCTTCGGGCCTAGTTAGTTTGTTATAGGTAAAGATCCACTGCGTTGCATTCTGAAGGGCGCGGAGACAGAAGTTACGCAGAACTTATTAGCACACTCATAATTAGTAGCACGCTCGCTTTTTGATTGGTTTATTGATCAAAAATAATAAAGCGAAGAAGTAATGATTGAAAAGAGAAGTAGATGAACATAAAAGAAGAAGGGGGGGGGGGGGAGAGCGACTGATGAACTGTAACAGTCTCACAGCACCTCAATTACCCCGCGGCTCTATAGAACGAATCAGAGCTGGCAGAAACACGGTGTCGCCAGCTATTTCTCGCCTTCAAGTCTTTCATCTTAACATCAAGTAGGCTTTCTTGAACACTCGAAAAGCACGATATTCAAGCTAGGCCCCGCATAAGCTGTTCGGCATACATTTACGCGCTCGTGATAAGCAGCAAATGTGGGCATGACGAAGAAACAGTGCCTGATGAAGGCGAACTGATTACATTTACTGAAGAGCTAGTTGGTGATTTACGCAGATTAGTGGAACTGAACTAATATGTGACCAGTGACGCACCACTCTTCGTGCTTTCGTCCTGTAGCTTGTTACTGACGAGCCTCGAACCTTTAATGGTGAGCCAAGATATATCCTTCATCTTTTGTAATCATTTCATATATTTGAAATATATTGTTCTTTTCACAGTAGTATCGCCCGGACGTCAATACCGTGCTTACGGGAGCAGGGGCCGAGTTCACAAAGCTTTGCGTTCGTATGATGCTGTTTGCGAATAACACCAGCATTTACTGGCATCTGCTGATATACAGTACACACAGTTTTAGTGTAATAACATTTCTTTGTAAATATGGGCATGTACTTTTTTTAAAACGTCCTCTGCTTTAGAAATAAATATTAGCCGCTCTCCAAGAAAGTATGAAGTAAGGTTAGTTGGTTAAGCAACACTCCGACAGAAACAGCGCAGCAACTGAACCAATGAAAGACAAAACAACACTGGCGCTCACAGACAACACAACCCGCGGCACTCTTATGCAATAATTGCCACTAAATAAATGAAAACTACTTTAAAGAAACACTAAGGGATATCACTAAAGTAGTGCATACTGGTATTCTTACGTCAAAAATAAACCCCGAGAACGCCTAATCCCCCCCCCCCCGCCTTCTCTTTTTTTATATAGGCCGTCCCTTCTAAATAATTTATAAGGAAAATCCTGCGTGCGTGTGTGTGTGTGTGTGTGTGTGTGTGTGTGTTTCAATCTCCCTCTCGAAGTGTGTGCATTTTTCTTTATCTTTCTGTCTCCCCTTACCCCTTCCCCAGTGTAGGGTAGCAAACTGGATATCTACCTTCCGGTTAACCTCCCTGCCTTTCGCATCTCATTTACCTCTCCCTCTCTCTCCTATCAATAGGTAACTGCCAGTGGACGACCGTCACACCGCGCAGATGCTGTATACTTGGCATGGTCTTGTGCCTAAAGTTTTGCGGCTTATTTAATTGAAATGAAATTATTGGGGGTTTTACGTGCCGAACCCGCGATATGATTACGAGGCACGCTGTAGTGATGGGGGACTCCGGATTTATTTTGACCACATGCGGCTCTTTAACGTGCACCACGCATGTGCACGGTACACGAGAGGTTTTTTTTGCAAATAGGAGTGCAGTGGCCGGGATAAAACCCGCGAAATGCCCGCCACCTCGCCATCGCATTTCCGACTTAATTCCAAGGCTGTTTTATTGGGGTTGGGAATTCTCTGCTTCTCCAATGTACGCTAATTCAGGATGATTCTTTTTTTTCCTCCTTTCTTTCTTTCCTTGCCTGTAGACGTTGAATTCACGATACTCAGACAAAATAGGGCAGTCGCTGCCTGTCCTGCCCCTGTGTGTATACAGTATACAGTTGTCTACGCTACGTGTCGACATATGTGTTCTGCGACTAGTTTTTGCTTCACGAGATTGGCAGGCAGCTCCCCGCCTGAAGACGGCGAGCTGCTTGCCTCGCAGCTGGTGTAGTGCTGCGGTTTCTTCTTCTTGCCGTTCGTCGCGTCCGCGCTCGGCTATGACACTTTGCTCAGACAACAGATCTGATGGTGTGCCGCTGCTCAGTGTTGCTGGCATATCTGCATGCCGCGGAATGGGCAGCACGTGACAACACTGCCAGTGGGAGTCATTTGAATTGTGATGCACGTGGTGTCGCGCTGCGCTAGTCGCTCGAAGCGTTTTTGGTCAACATTCGCAGCTGCTCGTGCATTAGATGAATAAAGAATAAATAAATAAATACATTTGCTGCGTCACCATGGCACACGTAAACTAGTAGCGCAACTTCCACGAAGCCCACATGCCCCGAAAGTGGCGGCATATTGCAATCGTCGCCATGTGTGCGCCGGGGGAATAAATTCTGTCGAGCAAAAAATTTCGGCAGAATCAAACTTGGGTTGATATCTTTGTAAGCGATAGCCTTGTAAGCTCCTCTCATAATATCATGTTATGTACTAACACACACATACACGGGTATGTATACACTTATTACATATTTACACATGTAACATGTTTTTGGATGCGTTTAGCATATCGTTTGCCTATTCTAGGAATTTTGAGTCTATCTACCGATCTTTCTATCCATCTATCTTCGTAATCCTACCCAATGGTATAAGTTGTCTAATAGTTTGGGCCGCTTGGTATGGGCTCGTGGACGGGATAGTGTCGTGGTCACTCCGTCGTTGTCATTACAGCTTCTTCATCTGACGCTCGTCGTGCGCTGTCGTCGCCATTCATTCGTCATGCATTCATTGTCATATCGTCGTCGGATACCATCATGGTCGTTCCATTTTCCGTAGAGTTTAGTCATCCCATTCTCGTCCCACCATCACCGTAACTGGTGACGTTGAAACGAGCCATCGTCGCCATACATTCGTCCTCACGCCATAGCCGTCATACCCTCGTCGTTACTGCCATCTTGGGACACTGGGTGTCACTATGTGCTTCTTGGCACCAATCCATGTGTCTTGCTACTCGAGTTTCTTCGGGCCATTTCTTCAGACCCTACGTGTCAAACACAGGGGGGCCATGCCCGAGCAAGCGTGAAATTTCTGCAAAAGGTTGCGCGCTTGAAGGCGTTATAACTTCGTATGACCACCAATTTGAGTTTGATAAGTTGTACGTACTAAGGCATATTGCGCATCTTTCAAACGCGGCCACTTCTGCTCGAATCGACTAAGACACTGCCGAGCTATGCCTTCTCTGAACGCCGAACGAGAGGCTTAATTTAGCTCCAACTGAGTCATGCGTGGCGCGACAAATTCCCCATCTGTGCAGGCGATTGATGCATGATCGAGTAACGGCTTCTTTCTTCCACACAACGATACCAAAGTAAGGCACGTGGGTAGTCACGATTGCAAAGATACACGTGATAATATTATAACATGTTTATAACATGTTGCTGCTTTACTGTTAACAGTATAACAGCAAACGACACCCTCTGACCGACTTTAAAGACGTTTCACATAGAAATAAGAAGCCATAGACACTTAATGCAAACTATTGTGAAAAACAAAAAGAAATTCCGGCAGAACCCATCTCACGATGACTGTCGACGTAAATGCGATTAGCATTAAGCAATGAAGCGACGTACCATATTGGTGAATACACCTTTATTCAGAATGTGTAATGGTCAATCTGAGACTTCTATTACTGTCTCTCTTCGCATTCTTCTTTCTTCATTTAATCACTCAATCCCGCTTCCCTGTGCAGGGTAGCAAACCGGACGTCCGTCGGTTTAACCTCCCTGCTTTTCCTTGTTTCTCTTTCTCTCCATTGCTTCGGATGACGAAGTGCTTCTTTTGTGGAACACAACCTGCCCGTCTTTCTGCCTTTCTGAACTTTTCACTGGTTTTGTGGGGCCTGCCGCCCCACATTTCACGTTGATGGATATGCAACTTCCCGAGGCCCTATCCGGTTCCGGTTCATCAGCGGGAATCGCTTCAAGGAAGCGCGGAAATACATCTAGCGACAGCGAGGACACTGAGCTGTACTCCGCATCGGATGATGAGTCATCGCAAGACGGCCTTGAACCTGTCTTGCACCGTAAAGCCAAGCGAAGGATCGTCAATGGATCTTTGGTGTTAAGTTCGTTCACCGTAAAAACTGCACCTCATCGATGGCATCATACCATCCTGTTTGTTCCACAGAACTCGAATGACAATCTGCGCGTCCTCAACAGACAAGCACTGTCCTTGCTTCCTGAGAACACTGTATCAAACGAGATCAAGGATGTGAGGCTAAACACATGGAAAAATCGACGTGGTGACCACGAGTGCGCTTATCTCTCTGCTGCTTATAACGCAGCTGGGCAACTTAAAGGTTAGATCCATTGTCCCAGCGCATGGTACCACCATTGCAGGAGTCATTTATGACATTGACATTGAGATCCCGGATGCAGACCTTCCAGTGCTCGTAAAGCCAGCAAGTGAGAGTCACGTTATTGTACACGCCGGCCGTCTTGGTAAGACACGTTGTGTGAAATTAACGTTCAAGGGTGATTGCCTTCCTTCCTACGCGATCATTGGCCACTTCCTCCACCCGGTTAGACTGTTTGTTCCAAAACCGCTGCCATGTTATAACTGCCAGAGTCTCGGCCATGTGAAGAGTGCTTGCACGAATTCAGCCACGTGTCCGTGATGCGCCGAGCCCCACTCAGAACAAAACTGTAGTGCGACTGTTTTGATAGAGAGAGATAATGATTTAATGAAAGGCAGGGAGGTTAACCAGGACTGAGCCCGGTTGGCTACCCTACACTGGGGGAAGGGAAAAGGGGAGAGAGAGATTAAGAGAACAATAGAAAGTCCGCTGTGCATATCGCCGACGTAGCTACAGATCTTTGCTCTATCACTGACGATCAATCAGTCCGGATCATAGACGGTCACTCAGTCCTGTAGTTTTCAAAAAGTAGCAGCAGCGCTTTTTTAGCCTTTTGCAGCTGTGATAATTGAGGCCATGGTCCCAAGTTCTTGCTCAAGTTGAACGGTCTTCTATCCAGCCTATTGAGAACGTTGCAGAGGTCATTTCTGTCGTTTTGAAAAGATGGGCAATAGCACATTAGGTGTTCTATAGTCTGATCCACACCGCAGGCGTTACACTCGGCGCTATCAGCTATTCCAATCAAACACGTGTAAGCATTGGTGAATGCAACACCCAAGCGTAAGCGGCATAGCATTGTTTCCTCACTTCGCGGAAATCCAGGCAACAGCCGCAGCTGCATCGATGGGTCGATAGAATACAACCGATGCTGGGTGAATTCAATTGTATGCCACTTCTCCAATGTCATACTGTGCGCTAGCTTGCTTAGTTGTTGGGCTGCGTCAGTCCTCGATAAAGCACAGAAAGAAGATTTTCTTCTTCGTGTGCTTTCCTAGCAGCTTCGTCGGCGATGTCGTTGCCGGAGATACCGCAATGACCCGGCAGCCACTGAAACACGACGTCGTGTCCTTTTGCGATCGTATGGTGGTGCATTTCTCGTATCTCCGACACGAGTTGTTCGCAGGACCCGCGACGAAGAGCTGAAAAAAGACATTGTAGGGCCGCCTTTGAATCACATAATATTGCCCACTGATTAGCCGGTTGGTTGTTAATATAATCAATGGTCCCTCGGAGGGCAACAAGCTCCGAAACGGTCGATGATGTCACGTGAGAAGTCTCTTATGTGATGCTCATTGATCGTGATGGTATACACAGTACTCGCCGCGCTTCCAAGTCGCTTGCCTCGAGACAGTGACTTCCCTGTGAGCATAGCTATCTATGCAGATGATATTGCTCTGTGGATAAGCGGCCCTTCGCACCTTGGCCCGCGGCTTCGTCCAAGCTTGCAAAGAGCTCTGAACGCGACTTCGGAGTACTTGGGTGAAGTTGGCCTGCAGATATCACCTGCTAAGTCGGCTGCAATAGCATACCACCCTGAACAGCGCGCTCGTCGAACAATGAGCCGACTGTACCTTGACGATACGCCGATAAGCTGGGTGCGACAACAACGTTATTTGGGCTTTATTGTGGATGATCGCATCTCTTGGCGTCCTGCCATTAAATTCGTACGACACAATTCGCAATCCATCCTTAAGTATGTGGCCGCCTTGACTGCTAGAGGTGCTGGCTGTGACCAAACAACGGCTCTGCAGGTGTACCAATCATCTGTACTCTCAGGCATGATGTATGTGTTACCATTCCTGAACGTCCCACCTAGTTTGATGGCCCAACTGGAACGTGATCATCGCGTTGCCCTTCGAATAATGCTGGGATTACCTCGTGAGGCGCAATCAGTTCCATTACTCACTGAAGCACATCATTCACCTCTAAGGCTACAAGCAGACCAGAGAGCTCTATTTCATATTGAGCGTCTGCACCGCGCATCGAATGGTCAAATGCTCCTTGATCGTCTGATTCACCGCCCGTTTTCTCGCATTGGAAAAATGGCAGAATTATTTATGAACATTACTGACATTTCTGAACATGATGCTTCAGTTACGCCTTCGCCGCCGCAAGACATCATCAAACACGTGCTGCCCATTTACCTTACAATCCCTGACATACACAAAAAGTGTGATATGCCTGTTTCTGCCATATTCCAATTGGCTCAGTCGCACATGTTCGAGAATTTTCCAGATTACCTTCAAGTATTTACAGATGCATCTGTACACAGTGACGGTTAAGGCGCCTCTGCAGCTTTTTTCTGCAGTTCAACTCAAGTACGACGTATATTTCATATACCCCGGGCCATCCAGCCTCGTCAACAACTGCGGAGCTAGCAGCAATTAATGTTGCACTGAAATACGTGCAAGAGTAGTTAACCCCACCGCCGAAGATTGTCATATTTACGGACTCCCGCGCTGCCCTTAGCAGATTACAACGCAGTCAGGTTGATTGCCCAATTGTGCGCAGCATTACTGACTCTGCCAACAAAATTTTATCACATGGGGTATCTCTCGTTGCTCAGTGGATACCTTCGCACGTAGGGATCGCCGGAAATGAAGAGGCTGATCGACTGGCTTCAACTTGCACTCATAACGACTGTGCTTGCCCTGAAATTTTGTGCAAGCTTGATGACGCTCGCCTGCTGATTCGTCGCCACCTACTCAAGCAGCATCCAGACCAGCGCGTCGCAAATGGAACGTTCCCGCCGCGTGTTCGCGGTCGAGGCTGGCCTCGTCGCGCTAGAGCGCAACTACTCAAGCTAAGGGTTGGCTGTGTTAATGTGCACGAACGTTTACACCGACAAGGACGTGTGACTAGTCCATCGTGTACGTTTTGCGATGGCTGCGAGACACTTCAGCACCTCATATTGGAATGTCCCGCTTTCAGTGCGCAACGCAAATCACTAGTGAGGGACTACCATCTCCTTGGCCTGCGGTGTACGACTCTAGATGAATGTTTATACCCCAGTGGTTGTGCGTCTCGACGTGATCAAGCTCATCGTGCTCTCCTTACTTTTCTAGAAGCAACGAACTTAGGGGCACGTTTGTAACCCAGCAACTATTTCTTTTATTTTACATTCCTTAGTAGCTTGACCTGCAGGGACGGGCCCTACTGTATGTTGTACTTTATTCTTTGACATTTGTCATCTCGCTCTTCCTTTCCTCCTTCCTCCCCTCCTTCCTATCTTCCCTTCTATGTTTCTCTCGTCCTTTCCGAAGAGTAGGCAAGCGTTGTGCCCCTTCTGGTGGCAGTTGCCAGCCTTGCTTCTCGCTTTCTCTTTCCTATGTATATGTTTTCAAATCAAATAATAGTAATCACCACTGCACCGGTGGAGTTGGTCTGAGTGGAAGAGCCATCCGTATATATGTGGATTCGGTCAAAGTAGAAAGTGTGCAAGCAATCGAGAGCTGCTTGCTTTAAGGCCAAGGTAGGCATGTCCATCTTTTTTCTTATTCCTGGAACGTAAAGGCGCACTTCGGGTTGTTTTAAACACCACAACGCTGACGGTGAACGTGTCGAGGGTGTGAAGCCCGATGGTAGGGAGGCACGATGAATGCTGGCCACGTTGGAGAATGACGCCTGTGGTCGTCGTTCTGGCAGGAAAGCAAGAGAGCTTGATTGCATCCGTGAAACGTGGCGAACATGGGCCCTAAGCGTGTCGATGGTCATGTAAGTCGTGATCGGATGGTCTTGAGCGGTGACAATTGTTCCTGCTGTTGAGGCACTCCGCGGAAGGCCGAGGCAAACACGTAATGCCTGTGCTTGCATGCTGTGAAGGGCTCGAAGATTTGATTTGCATGTTTTAGTAAGCACGGGAGAGCTATAGCGTAGGAAGCTGACAAAAAGGGCTTGGTACAACTGTAGCATGGAGCCCATTGATGATCCCCACGTTTTACCGGCGATGAATTTGAAAACGTGAACAATAGATGGGAATTTCTTCTTCAAGTGGGCAACCTGAGGGCTCCAGGAGAGGTCTCGGTTAACAAAGACACCCAAAAACCGATGATTTCTCTTGTAGGAGATACGCTGGCCATTGATGCACTGGATAACCAGACATCGCTTTTCGCGTAAAAGCGACTAACGCACATTTTTCTGTCGAGATGGTTAGGCCTTGTGTGCAAAGATAGCCAGATGCCTGTGTTGCTGCCTTCTGTAGCCTTGCACGAACCTGCGGGCGAGTCACCGCTGATGCCCAGATGCAGATGTCGTCGGCGTAGATGGAGACACTCACTGTTTCCGGTAGGGAATCGGCCAGCCCAAGAAGTGTGAGGTTGAAAAGAATAGGGCTTAGAACACCGCCTTGAGGAACGCCACGGCATGTGTAGTGGTCAGTAGTCGGACCATCTTCCGTGCGTAGAAACAAGGACCTTTGTGTCAAGTAGCTTTGGATCCATCGAAATACTCGCCCTCCTAGTTCCAATGTCAAAAGTGTGTCTAGGATGGCTTGATGGGAAACGTTGTCGTCAAGAAAGAGTGCTACTGATAATCGTTTCGAAGATTTTTGCTGCTCAACAGATGACACTAGATCGATGACATTGTCAATCGATGAACGGCCTCGTCGAAATCCCGCCATATAGTCAGGGTAAATATTGTGGTGTTCACGGTACCATTCGAGACGCATGAGGATCATGCGCTCTATGAGCTTTCCGACGCAGCTGGCGAGTGCTACAGGACGATATGATGCCAGTTCTAACGGTGACTTTCCTGCTTTTAGCAGCGGTACCAAGCGGCTGCGTTTCCATTCCTGTGGAACGACGCCAACATGCCATGACCTATTAAAAAGGTTGAGCAGTTCTCGTCGCGCTTCTCGACGTAGGTGGCGCAGAGCATTATATGTGATTCCGTTGGGCCCTGGCGAAGACAAACACCTACATAGCGCCATAGCAGCCTCTAACTCTTCCATAGAAAATGTATCTCGTGGACCAGGAATGTCGCCGAAAAGCATGTCAGGGCGTAGAACTGTTCCGCCGGCGACTTTCGCACAAAACTGTTCTGCAACGTCCATCTCACGGCGGTTTTCATAGAGAGCAAGGGCGTTAAATCGGTGTCGTTCCTGGGGACATGAGCGAAGACCCCTTAGGGTACGCCACACACGGAACAGTGGCTTGCGGGGGTCCAGTGACTCACAAAAACATTTCAATCTTTCATTTTATAGCTAATCCATCCGGTGCTGTATCATCTTTTGCATTCGCCGAGCTAATCTGAGGTCCAGAATTGACTTCGTGCGCCTGTACCTCCTTTCAGCAGGACGACGTAGTGCACGAAGTCTTTCCAATTCAATGTCATACTCTGTACGCTTTGATGAATGTGTGAAGCCACGGGTACAATCTTGCATTGCGTCTGCAATGATGTCTTCTAGCCTGCGTGCGATTGGTTTCTTGCATGTGTCTTCCACAAGATCTTCAAAGACTGACCAGTCAATTTGGCTAGAAGCTACATTACCGATTATATCTCGACTGTTTTGAAATGCCCTCACTGTCAAGGCGCTCACAGTGCTTCTTCCAAAGACTGTCCGAAGATTATGAAGGAATGTTCTGTGCTCAAACAAATGGTTAGGGACAGTTCAGCCCACAAGGAGGCCGCTGGAACAGTGCGACGTAGACGCCGCCGCCACCGACGGTCCTCACGTAGGACTGCGACAGCTTCGAAAAATGCGTTACTTCTGCAAGTAACAAAGTAACCTGCAGTTCCCAGCGCAGCAAACGCTGACGCTGGACGGCAGAAAACTACGAAACATCTCCCTACAAATGAATGGCCCCCGCTTCCAAGTACACACCCTATAGAGGAACAACACAAAGGGCCGCATCCAGTACAGCAAGCTGCTCCATCGGATGAGGTGCGACATACAGATCAGCAAGTGGTATCTCCACTGCGATCCTTAATGAATGCCATTCGCGTGTTGCTGAACAACATGCACACGACGTCAGCCAAAAGTGCACTGCAAGTACTGGACACTCTAAGTTCGGTGCTGGCTGCCCTTGAGTAAATCATGGCTCACCAGCAACTATCTTTTAGAAAGGAGGTCCGAAAAGCAGCAATCTTCCAGTGGAATGCCCGGAGCTCCGATCGCGCATCGCCGATTTCCGACGGTTCGTGTACGCCAACACGTTTCCCATCATCATCATCATCATCTGGGAGCCGAACTTATCGAACTCAATCAGGCTATCCGGCTATAAATCATTTATTTCATCAACTAGTGGTGAAACAAGCACGACCTCACTTACATTCTTCAGCCTGTGCCGCCTGATGACGATAACCAATACGTATGCTTAACAGTAAAGAAGAAAAGACTTACCGTCACTGTTGTGGGTGCGTATACCTATCACCATCAAGTATATTTGACTCCAAAAGATTACGAGACATCCTCTCAACATCTCCTGATCCATGGATTATCATCGGGGACTTCAATGCTCATCATACAATCTGGGGAAGTACGAAAATCAACGCAAAAGGCAGAGCCTTGTTATCATTCGCCTCCGACTGCGAACTCTGGGTTTTAAATGACGGCAGTTCTACATATTTACACGGCTCCACATACAGTAGCTGTCTTGACTTGGCGTTCGTCTCACAAAGTCTCGTCAGGCGTACATGATGTTTTACGGACATTGAAACGCTCAGGAGTGACCATATTCCCACGTACGATCAGAGGATTGTCCTCTTCGAAGTCAAGTGACACCATCCGAAGAGTGAACTGGCCCAAATTCCAGTCTGATATGAAACACCGCTTGGTTGGTTGGTAACAACTTTATTGATAGTGCTGCAGAGCTTTCGCCTACGGGGCCTTAGGTCTCCCACGTGGGGGCGTCGAGGTGTTGCCTCGCCGCCGCTTCGCAGGCCTGCTGGACGGCCCAGAGTTGATCGCCGAGGCTGGGGCTGCGCAAGGCAGCGGCCCACCGCGGCGGAAGGGTTCCGGAGTTAGCACCATGCGGATTTTGATTGCAGTCCCAGAGCATGTGAATTAAAGTGGCTATCTCAGTGTGACAGACCTTGCATATATTTGTCGGGAATGTACCGGGGTAGAGACTGTTGTATTGTGCCGGGTTAGGGCACGTGAATGTCTGCAGTTGTCTGAAGGCCACCGCCTGCGTCCTGTCTAGCTTGTCGCTGCGCGGACGGAAGGTTCGGCGGGCCAGGCAGAGGGCCTTGTGTTTTTAGTTGTAGCTCGCCAAGTAGTCTTTGGTGCTGTCCCATGGACGACGGTCGCCGGCGCGGGCTCGCGCGCCTTGGTGTGTGTCGTCTCGTTTCGGTCGCGATGCGTCTCCGATACTTCTCCCATATGCGCTGGGAACCACTGGATTCTGGTTTGAAATTCTACTTACCGCTGGACTTGGCGATGCTCAGGACTCGCGCCGCTCTCCGTGAGATCCATCCTTTGTCAAAGTTTCTGACCGCGTGTTGCGAGTCGCAAAGAACCATCGTGCACGTCGGATCCGTGAGGGCGTGTGTCACCGCCGCTTCCTCCACTTCTTCTGCGCGCGCGCGCTACAGTTGCCGATATGCGCGTTGTTCCTTTCGAATCAATGACCGCAACCACGAATCGCGAGCGTTCTGCGTATTCCATGGCGTCAACGAACCGTGTCTCGGCTTCGTCTCCGTTGTTGTGGACTCTGGCCCTGGCCATCCTTCTGCCCCGGTTGTGTTCCGAGTGGACGTTCCATGGAATCGGCTCGACTCTTAGCATTTGTCTGATCGCGTCTGAAACGGCGACTTTCTGTCCCTGTTGTGTGTGGTAGCGGATGCCGAGACTTTCCATTATCTGGCGTCCCACTCTCGTGCCCGCTAATATTTCTAGTTGAGAAGTGCGCTGCGCCTCGGCGATTTCTCTAAGCGTGTTGTGAAGTCCGAGCTGGAGCAAGCGGTGTGTGCTGGTGTACTCGGGTAGACCCAGTGCTATCTTGCACACCCTGCGGATAAGGACGTTGATCTTGGCTTCTTCTCCTTTGTACCAGTTGTGGAATGCCGCGACGTACGCAGTGTGGCACAAGATGAAAGAATGTATGAGTCGTGCGAGACTCGCTTCCCTCATTCCGTTTTTTCGGCTAGTGACCCTCTTGATGAGTCTCATGGCGTTGGTCATCTTGTGCTTGAGTTTAGTAATCGTTTCGCCCTTGACACCGTTGGCCTCGATTATCATGCCGAGGACCCTTATTCTCTGGACTATCGAGATGGTTGCTCCGTTGCTCTTGCGTAGCCTGATCTCTTCGTACTCTCGCCTGGTCGTCGCTGCATTCCCACCACCCCCGGGTGGTCTGCCCCTTTGCGTGGGGCGGTAGAATAGGAGTTCCGACTTTTTCGGTGAACATCGTAACCCCATACCCACCAGGTGTTCCTCAATTGCGTCAATTGCTAGTTGCAGCGCCGTTTAGATGTGACCATCGCTGCCTTCGTGCACCCATATGGTGATCTCATCGGCGTATCTGGTGTGCTGGACGTCTTCGAGTTCTTGCAGTTTTTCCGCTAGCCCAATCATGACCAGGTTTAATAGCGCAGGCGAGATGACCGAGTTCTGCGGGGTGCCGGTGCTTGCCATCGTTTGCTCTTCTAGGTGGAGGTCCCCGGCCACTAAAACAGCTCGTCTGTCCGTCAAGAAATCTTTTACGTAGTTGTACGTGCGTAAGCCGAGGTTGCGGCGCGATATCTGGTGTAAGATCGCTGAGTGCGTGATTCTATTGAGCACGCTCTCCAGGTCGAGGACTAGAACTGCTCTGGTGCCTCTCGTCTTGCCGTTGACACCTGGTGTTTCAGTTGTATCATTGCATCTTGCGTGGACAGGTGTGGATGGAATCCTATGATGGATGGTGGGCATGACCCTTTCTGCTCTAAGTGGGCTTGCCAGCGGTTAAGTAGTGCGTGCTCCATGGTCTTGCCGACGCACAAAGTTAGTGATATGGGGCGAAGGTTGTCGAGGCTCGGCGCTTTTCCGGGTTTTGGGATTAGGATCGTTCTCGCAGTTTTCCACTGTTGTGGGAGTCTGCCGCGCTGCCAGCAGTCATCAATGTATGCCGTCAACTATTCTACGGATCAGTCGTTGAGATTCTTCAGGGCGCGATTCGACACCCGGTCAGGGCCCGGCGCCAATATGCTGTGGAGGTTGTGCAGTGCCGTCCTGGTCTCCTCTGCGCTAAAGTCCTTATCCAATTCTTTGCTCGGACCCCCCTCATACGGGCTGTGTTGTGCGGTCGAAGTGTGCGGCAGGTACTTTGCTCGTAACTTTGCTCACTGCATCATCACCGTGCTTCTCGAGGTCATTGTGTAACAGACGTGCAAGACAGTCCCTCTGATGGGATTTCGTCGTCGTTTCGTCCAACAGGCACCTCAGCGGGTTCCAAGATTTCCCGTTGTGTAGTTGGCCGTCCGCTGTATTGCATAACTCGTCCCATTGCTGGCGGTTGAGCGTGCGGCAGTGTTCCTAGATGTTGCGGTCAGCCTAGCAGCCTGGCAGCCTAGCCCCGGGCACCAACAGCCATAACCGTTGGACATATAAAGTTTATTCCTATCCTATCCTATCTCCGCTATTTTCTTTCGGAGTCTCCGATTGAGTCTCTGTCTCTTCCGTCTGGCCAGGACCGAGTACTTCGCCTCGATGAGATGCGCCAGGCGACTGTCCATCTTGTCTGTTTCGACCCCTGTTTCGATGTTCTTGGATGACTCTTCGTCCGTGACCAACGAGCGGGTCCATGCTTCGATGTCCGTGATCGTATCACCTGTAGACTGTTGTTGGTCTCGTTTCTTACTAAGTATTCCCAGTCGGTCCATTCGAATTTGCGATTACTGCCCTGCGTCTTGTCCGGCGTCGGGACGTGTATTTCGACGATAATCTGGTCGCTCCCCAGGTCGGTCGATGTGTTTTTCCACGTGGTGTCCATCGCCACGGCATTTCTGACGAATGTCAGGTCCGGGGTCGTGGTGGTAGAGTTCCCGCTTCTCGTCGCATACGCCGGATCCGTAATTAACGTGAACTCGAGTTCCTTCGCCTATTGCCAGAGTTTTCTTCCCTTGGCCATGCTGTATCCGTAACCCCTTGCCGTCTCTGCCGCGTTGAAATATCCCCCGGCAATTAACGTCCGGGACCTGGCAATCTTCAGCGTCTTCTAAAACAGCGCGCGGAAGCGTTGGAGGTGTTTCAACCGGCAGCTGTATACGTTAAGTATGAATATGCTTTGCTTCCTCCACTTGGGGGGTATCAGTTCGATGAGAGCGTGTTCCATCTGGACGCCGCGTAGTTCATGGTCAACGAATGTGAGATGCTTCCTTACGAGCGTGCATAGACCCCTTTCCTCGATTTTGCTACCGTGCGTTTTGTAGCCTGTTAAAGTAGGCGCGTTCGTGAGCGTTTCTTGGAGTAATATGACATCCGGTTTACGCGTTGCGTGTCAGATGTGTTGCTGTAGAATTGCCTTTTTGCCGGCGAAGCCGCGGCAGTTCCACTGCCGTATTGCTATCCCTCGATTATCGTTGGCCATGTTGATGCAGATGTGAGTTACCCGGCTGCCCTTGATGGTTGCTCGGTCCTGCGTCGCTGCTCGCCGTTACGTGCCCGCTTTGCGTGAATACGCGGTGATTCAATATCATCTGCACGTTTCCCTCGAGGTTAGTGGTCCTGTTTGCGAGCCCGAGGACTGTTGCGTGAAGGCTCTCAATGGTGTTTTGCATGGTGCATAGCATGCTCTTGATGTCAGTAATTTCCGCTCGTACCTGGCTCTCGAAACCTCCCTCGTGCGATTGATGTTGTATCGCCCCTTTTTTTCGGGGCCGGTGCGTCCGCGTCAGGAACGCTCGCCGGCACTGGGAGTTGTGCGTTCTGTTTGTTTTGTTCCACCGAGCGCGCTCGACATTAGAAGACCAATGCCAAGGTAATTTATTATATAATTCGGAAGACATAATCAAGAGCACAGTACAAGAGTGTACGCGTACTCTAATGTGCTCTTCGAAATTAACTGAATTTGACATATAATTAGAGTGACTTCGAACAATCCGGCGACGTGCCGAACATGGATACCGACGCACGAAGTCAATGGACAATCTACGGACTGCTGGATGCTTACAAAAGAAGATCCAGTGCCAGTTAGATAAGCTGGAGTCACAACACTGGACTGCTTTCCGTGAATCGCTAGACCCTCGCAAGCCCCTATCGAACTGATGGAGGACGGTGCGAGGGCTCAGGACACCACCCGTACAGCGGTCTCCATTCAAGGCTATGGCCCTCTTCCAACAATGACCACATATTGATGTTGCAGAAGACTTCTGCGTCAGATTATCCGGGCAACTCACAGCTTCCAACTATTTCACGTTCCATCAGCTTCCCGCCACCACGTGACCCCCGCATGAATCTACCATTTTCAATCCATGAACTCAAGGCGGCTGCTAGCTTTGTGCAGACGCAAGTCATCACCAGGACCTGACGGAGTTTCTTACAGAGCTCTGTGTCATCTGGGTGAGCGGGCGAGGAGTGTTCTTGAAATCTATACTGAATCCTGGCGAGGTGGCACACTTCCCACAAGCTGGAAGACTAGTCGCGTAGTTCTGCCACTGAAGTCTGGAAAGTCTCCGTTGGAGCTTTCATCGTATCACCCGATTGCATTGGCGAGCTGTGAGGGAAAAGTGATAGAGAGGATGATCCTCGGACGCCTGGAGTGCTACTTGAAATACTACAACGTCTACCCAGACGTCATGGCAGGATTCCGACGTGGCCGCTGGTCGATTGATAATGTCTTCGACCTGGTTACCTATGTTCATCACCAAAAAGGGTGTAAACGTCTGTGCGCTTCTTTGTTCCTCGACGTCAAAGGGGCGTACGACAACGTTACACATGAAGTCATTCTCGCCGCTCTCGAAGAGGTAGGCCTCGGTGGTCGGATGTTCCGATAGATACATAGCTATCTCTCTATGCGATCTTTCTTTGTGAGCACCGAGGACGGCAGCACTTCTTTCCATTACTACTGTGGCGCCCCCCAGGGTAGCTTACTGAGCCCTATGTTGTTTAACCTTACGCTGATTGGTCTCCTTGATCACCTTCCAAGCACAGTTAAATTATCAATGTACGCGGACGACATATGCGTTTGGGTGTCCGGAGTGAGCTTACAGCTGCACGCCAGGCTCCAAAAAGCTGCCACTCAGACTACACACTACCTCCCAAATCAAGGCCTGCAGATTTCATCTGATAAATTTGCACTTGTCGCATTTACGCGTAAGCCTATGACGCACTACAGTGTATTAATCAATGGGCAGATGATACCATTTGTACGGTCATACAAATTCTTGGGTGTCATAATTGACAGAGACATATCATGGAGCCCCCATGTATTGTACATGAAAAAGCGGTTGACAGGCATCTGTGACCTTTTGAAGTTCTTCGCTGGAAATACCTGGGGAATGTCGACAAGCGCTATGCTTCGACCACATAGAGTACTTTTTCTCGGGTTCTTCTGGTACAGTTTGCCAGCATTCAATTACACAAGTAAAACAAGCCTACGTACGATACAAAGTGTGCAGGCCCAGGCACTCCGGATTTCTCTAGGTCTTCCTCGAAGTGCGTCAACGGCGGCAACTATTGCACTCGCCAGAGACGACCTCATCAAGACCCACATCGCAGTTGAAGCAGTAAGAATGCACGTAAGGCACCTTATACACGGACTCCTTGCGACCATCTAGCCTCTCTACCTGTGGAGAGACCACACGCCTCAATCTGCCGAATGGTATTCGCACATCGTGAGGCTCTATCATCTTGCTTCACACACGCCGCGAGACCTTCCACTCCTTCTTGGTGCCTCATTCAGCCAACGATCGACCTGACAGTACCTGGCGTCCGGAAGAAAGTAAATATGCCGGCTCTTAAACTGCTTACCTTACTCGTATTATATGAAAAGTGCCCGAATTACGCCCGCGTATACACCGACGGCTCCGTCTTGCAGAACAGCTCTACCGCCGCTGTTGTTATCCTAGGAAAAGACACCATTACCAAGATGAAAACATCTCACTTCACAACAACGACGGCAGCAGAACTCGCAGCGCTTCGAGTCGCACTACACTTTATTAATGACGAACCAACAGCCGTCTTCGGCAACTCGAAGACGGCCGATCAAGCTGCTCGTTCAGCTCATGAAGAAGACAACCGCCTATCGATCCCGCTGTCTAGGACAGATGCTGCAAGGATGCTCCACCTAGTTGCACGCCAATGCACTTCATCAGAGTAGAATAAACCACATTTTATGCCCGCCCGATTATACACCTTGGATCCAACCTTAAGCCTTCGACTTTCACCAAGACTACCCCGAAGTGACGCAACCCTTCTGTGTAGGCTATGGTTGGGCGTCGCGTTTACCAATGCCGACGCGTTCCGCATAGGGATGGCCGGCAGCGCAGCATGTGGCAATTGTGGGGACGCGGAAATGATTGGTCATGTTCTTTGTCAGTGCCCACGATACAGTATGCAGAGACAATCGCTTTCTGTCGTGCTGAACCAGTTGGGCGACCAGCCTTTATCGGAAGAAAGAATTCTGCAACATCGACGCCTCTCAACATCGCATCAGAAGGCCGTGCAAGCACTCCTGCGCTTCCTGATATCGACTGGCCTGTGTGAACGTCTGTGATCGGAATGCATTTTCTGTTACCTATGCCTGTGTTCTTTTTTTCTTTTTTTTTCGCTCTCTCTCTCTTTGCATTCTTTCCAACCCCATATATCCCCTGCCCTAGTGTAGGGTAGCAAACCGGAAACGCGCTTCTGGTTCCCCTCCCTGCCTTTCCTCTCTCCTTCTCTCTCTCTCTATCTCTGGCATCGGTCCACTTTGCCATGACACTTGCTTGCCAAGGTCGGCCATCACCATAACAGCATGACGAAGACTGTATGACTACGACGCATTGATGACTATGAATGACATCGATTGAACGACGAAAGCGGTATAATGATAACGACGACAATGAGATGATGAATCCGAATTGACGATGATGGTATAATGAAGTTAGCATGACGACGACGGCTTTAACACAATGGGATGAGGACGAGTGTATGATGACAACGGCGTGACGACGGTGGTATCAGGACAATCAGGTGACGAAGCTGAAATAATGATGATTGAACGACTACTGCGGCATGGCGACGACAGTACGACCACGAATGAATGACGAGGATTGTCTGACGGCTACGGAATGACGGCGATGGCATGAGAACAGCAGCATAATCACGATTGAATCAGAACGGCATGATTAAAATTGAATTCCGAAAAAGGAATGACGTTTATGGAACGACGAAGACAGTATGACGACAGCACGATCCCCATGGGACGCAGTTTTTGCAGTGATGTCCATGGCAAGTTGATAGCGTGACAACCACGGAAGAATGTGTGTGACGATGATGGTATAACGAGAGGCGGATGACGAAGTGTGAATGACAACAACTAATGACTACGATGACACGTCGATGGTATGAGGAGAATGGGATGACGACCAGGGTATGACGCCGACGGCGAGCCGATGATGCCGTGAAAACGACGGTGTGGCGAGAATCGGATGACGAAACTGGAGGGACGAGTACGGAATGACCACCATGGTATCGCGTCGACGATATGGCAACGAATACATGACGAATATATGAAGACGAATGCGTGATGATGATGGCATGACGAGAGTCGGATGACGAAGCTGGAATGCAGAAACTTCACGTTTGCTCCGCTATGGCGCCCCTGTGTTTGTCACGTAGGGTCCAGAAATGACCCGAAGAAAGCCGAGTACCAAGACACAGTGATATCCGAACTCTTTCATCCTGGACCGCAAACGCCAGAGCTCCAATCATCTACGATTGCGGTGTGCTCAAGCGGCGTCGGGCAGTCTCGGGTGCAAGACCCCCACTAGCTGCAACATAAGTTAGGCATGTAACATTTCTAATGCGTGAATCAATGTAACATGTGTATTTGGTTACACCCATTTCACTTACCTAGTGCCAATACACTGTCTGCAGCGTCCACGCACAAGGGTTTCACCTACCCCACTGCGTCTACGTCCATCATACAGCCTACACGACATTTTGTTTTCTTTTTACGCAGTGCTTGATCATCTACAAGGATTCTAAAGGGCATACTTGGACACCGTACTATGGTCTATGAGCTTGTTCGCTGGTAATTTCAGTTGATGTCTAGAAGCACCTAGTGACACCTAGTGTCCCAAGTTGGCAGTAACAACGAGGGTATGACGGCTATGGCGTGAGGACGACTGTTAAGGCTTCATTCACACAGCCGTCAAACGCTCCGTCACGTCACCGTCACGGCATCCGTTTTCGTCAGGGGAGAGGGTTTCCGAGTCGTTTTCCCCTCAGAAACGGCTCGCCGGCGACGCAGAGCGGTGCTCTACGTTCCGTCGCCAGCACGGTGACGGAAACCCTCTCGGAAACCCTCTCCCCTGACGAAAACGGATGCCGTGACGGTGACGTGACGGAGCGTTTGACGGCTGTGTGAATGAGACCTAAGGCGACGATTGCGCTTTTTACCGTCATCCGTTACTGTGACGGCATGACGAGAATCGGATGACGAAAACTCTAGGGATGATGGAACGACCACGATGGTATCCCGACGATGATATGTCAATGAATGCATGACGAATGAATGGAGACAATTGCGTCAGGACTACGGCATGACGAGCGTCACATGACGAAGCTGGAATGACGACGAGGGAGCGACCACGATGGCATCACGACCACGAGCCCATACCAAGCGGCCCAAGCTATTATACAACTTAGACCATTGGGTCGGATTAAGAAGATAGACAGAAAGATAGATAGATAGATAGATAGATAGATAGATAGATAGATAGTATATAGGCTCAAAATTCCTAGAACAGGCAAAGGATATGCTAAGCGCATCCAAAAATATGTTACATATGTAAATATGTAACACGTGTATACATTCGCGTGTATGTGCGTGTTAGTACATAACATGATATGATGAGAGGAGCTTACAAGGTTATCGCTCACAAAGATATCAACCCAACATTGGTTCACCCGAAAATTTTTGCTTGACAGAATTTATTCCCCCGGCGCATACATGGGGACGGTTTCAATACGCCGCCACTTTCTGGGCATGCGAGCTTCGTGGAAATTGTGCTACCTGTTTACATATACCATGGTGACGCAGCAATTTCCTTCTTTCTCCTTGCTTCATCTAATGCACAAGCAGCTGCGAATGTTGACCAAAAACGCTTCGAGCGACTATATCGCAGCGCGACGCCTGCGCCATTCAAATGACGCCCACTGGCAGTGTTGTCACGTGCTGCCCATTCCGCGGCATGCAGATATGCCAGCCACACTGAGCAGCTGCACACCATCAGATCTGTTGTCTGAGCAAAGTGTCATAGCCGAGCGCGGACGCGACGAACGGCAAGAAGAAGAAACCGCAGCGCTACACCAGCTGCGAGGCAAGCAGCTCGCCGTCTTCAGGCGGGGAGTTGCTGCCAATCTCATTAAGCAAAAAGTAGTCGCAGAACACATTCATCTACAAGTAGCGTAGACAACTATACACACAGGGGCAGGACAGGCACCGACTGCCCCATTTCGTCTGATTATCGTGAATTCAACGTCTACAAGCAAGAAAAGAAAGAAAACAAGGGGAAAAAAGAACCGTCCTGAATTAGCGTACATTGGAGAAGCAGACAATTCCCATGCCCGATTGAAACAGCCTTGGAATTAAGTCGCAAATGGGATGGCGAGGTCGCGGGCATTTCGCGGGTTAATTATACTGGTTGCTGCACTCCGATTTGCAAAAAAAAAAAAAAAAAAACTCTCGTATACCGTGCACTGCGTGGTGCACGTTAAAGAAAAACATGTGGTCAAAATTACACCACTACAGCGTGCCTGGTAATCAGATCGCGGGTTTGGCACCTAAAACCCTGAATAATTTGATTTGAATTAAATAATCCACAAAGACTCAGGCGCAACATCATGCCAAGTACAGCATGTGCGCGGTGTCACGGTCGTCCACCGGCAGTTACCTATAGATAGGATTTTCCGTATGAATTATTTAGAGGGGACGGTCTATAAAAAGAAATAAAAAGAGGGGGGATTATGCGTTCGCGGGCTTTATTTTTGAAGTGAATTAGGGAAGTGATTTTTTTAGTATTCTTTTCTTTCTTTTTTCGCAAGAATTGGTGTATATCGAAGCTTATAATACAGCGCAATAAAATTCAGCTTTTTCGGCATTTTAGGGTTATTCGCCCTTCAGCTGATCGCAAAAAAAAGAAAACAGAAAAGCCGCTTACATATATGTATATATTTAGGCAACATTTACAACGGAAGGAGGGCTCATGGCGGTTGTACACGGTATTATATTATATGAATTCGTATTTACCAACGTTGGGATCGTTTATGGCGATGCAGTATCCAGAACAGTAGATCAAACGCACTATACGTGAAAGGACGAGTCAGTCTCGGGAATGCATGCATGCTCCTGGAAACTATAGGAGCTCGACGCTTTCTTCAACAGGCCAGGTCTGATGTACGTGTCATGCCGCAGCGGTGAGACAGCAAAAAACTATTACGTCGCGAACGCTGCCGGCAGTTCCGCTTCCGTATTCAGGCTCAATCTGAGCGCGGTGGACCAGAATGACTGGCTGGTGTGCAGCAAGTCCGGCGACATGTATCGCTCACAGTATGACTACACTATATATATATATATATATATATATATATATATATATATATATACCACCCACACACAACGCCGCGAGGTGCTTAAATCCATGTAAACCCGGCAATTTGACTGCTACGCGAACAGTTACTTTTATTCTCTGAGCTCGGCTCAGGTTACGCGTGAGCATTTCTTTAAGGTATGGAATGAGTGTAAGGTGGAATAGGAAGGGGCTTAGTACTCTGCCTTGAGGGACGCGTCGAACATCTGCCAGCAGCGATCAAGATATCCATGTACGTAGACGACATATGTATTTGGACTTCAGGTGTGACACGCCCTCAGATACGTGCAATATTTCAAAAAGCTGCTACACTGACAACTATATACTTCCGCAACCAAGGTCTTGAAATCTCGTCAGACAAATGTGCACTGGTGGCATTCACCCGCAAACCGATGACACCCCACGCCATCTCTATAAATGGCCAGATAATTTCTTATGATAAGACTTTTAAGATTTCTTGGCATAATCATTGATAAAATCTCTCATGGCGCCCGCACGTGACCTACTTGAAACAGCGTTTCACAGCAATCTCCCAGCTTTTCAAGTTTCTGGGCGGAAAGATTTGGGGAATGTCAGTACATGCAATGTTGGAATTGTACAGGGTTCTTTTTCTCGGCTTCTTGAGATACAGTTTGGCCGTACTTGCCAACACTTGCCAGACAAACCTTCGTGCTCTACAGGCTATTCAAGCTCGGGCTTTAAGGGTTTGTCTTGGTTTTCCGGAATGCACATCGACAGTGGCGACTAATGCAATCGCCCGGGACCAACCCATACAAACGCAAATTGCGGCAGAAGTGTTGAGAGTGCACATTAGGCACTTTGCCCGGGCCCATTCCCATCATCTGGCAACGCTACCGTCTGAAAGGCCGCAGGCATCATTTTGCACTACGATTTCGGATTATTACACTCGCCTTCCATCAGGCTTCTCCCCCACAACTAAGCCATCGATTCTTGCACGGTGTTTGCATCAACCTGCAGTGCACCTCACCGTACCAGCAATAAGAAAGAACTCTGAGCTGTCATCACCTGCTCTTAAACAACTCACTCTGCTGCTTTTACACGAAAGGTACGCCGACAACGTATATATTTATACTGATGGATCGACAACTCTCCAGTGTTCCTCTGGAGCCATGGTTTTCCCAGCGAAAGCTACCACCATCAGTTTCAAGACGTGTCACCCAACGACATCGACGGCTGCGGAACTTGCAGCTCTTCGCGCTGCACTTCGTCTCTTCAGCCAATAACAACCTCGAAGAAAGTCAATATTCAGTGACTCGAAGGCAGCACTGCACTCTTTGCTATTAGCCCTGTGACGTGAACCACACGAACAACTGGTATTCGAGATTAGAGAACTTATCCATACCTTGTCTGAGAAAGGACACCACGTGACATTTCAGTGGCTTCCAAGTCACTGCGGCGTCATAGGAAACGAACACGCTGATAACGCTGCTCGGTCGGCTCTTCAAGGAGACGAAGAGGAACCAATACCGTTATCAAGGACAGATGCCGCTCGAAAACTTCGAATGCTCACACATGATATCACGTTCTCCCTGTGGAACACAGGAAGTTTTCAAAGCAACCGGCTGCACAACTTAGACTCCTCTCTACGCATTTGCATCCCAGCTGGACTCTGCCGTCGAGAAGCTACCCTACTTTTTCGAATATGGCTAGGAGTGGCCTTTACTAAGTCGTTTGCATTCCGAATCGGATGGGCCGACGACGCCGCGTGTGATGACTGTGGTAGCGAGGAGACTCTTCAGCACCTTCTCTGTGACTGTCCTCGCTACAATTTACAGAGACGATCGCTCGTACACGAGATAGCGCGTTCTGACCAAAGACCTCTAACAGAAGAACTTATTTTAGAATGCCGACATCACAAGCCATCGCAGTGGAGGGCGACGAGGGCACTGTTGCAGTTTTTAAGGGCAACAGACTTGGACAAGCGACTGTAGTCTGGACAGGTGTTTATAGTGCTGCAAGTGGCTACTGTGCTGTGCCACCTGTGACCGATTGTGATTGTGTCTGTGTTTCTTACTTTCTTTATCTATACTTTGCTGTCACTTTAACTCCCCCTCCCCTCTCTCTCCAGCGTAGGGTAGCAAACTGAATCTTCCCATCTGGTTAACCTCCCTGCCTTTCCCCTTTCTTCTGTCTCTCTCTCTTTTAAAGTATGGAAGAGGCCTAGCTCTGTTCTAAGAACATAATTCGGCTGGTAAGGAGAGTGATTACTTGTGTATGTTCCTTTAGAGCCCGAGGGAATAGAATGCATAATATGAATGACAGTACCAGATAGGTTTCCAAATAGATACGACCAGCGCAAAAAATAAACACGAAATACGTATCAATATGCAATACCAACTAGACTGGTCTCACACCTTACTTCAGGTTTCAAAAATGTATTTGCCTAAAATTGCAGAATCAAATATTTATGCTTCAATCGATGAAAATTGGCATGGCCAACACACAGCCACAATAGAGCAGCCTATGCGAGAGCTATTTACAGTTACGTTCAAGTCCTCGTAATTCTGTGCAACAGCAGGTATTCATATGAACAGTTAACAGGCAAGACAGCATTGCATCATCTTTGAAAAGCATTTTAACCTACCAGTTTTGTAGCCAGTAGTGTGCTCACAACTTGTGTGTAAACAAACACAGCGCTGCGTTTCTTCACGTCGCGCTCCGGTTTCATCGTCATGGTGGGACAGGTCACGTCGCAAGCAATAGCGACCAAATGCACAATAACGAAAAGTCTGTAGTCACGTCTTTCTTTGTTAATAAATACCGTGCGCTAGCTCAGGCGAAGTTTTAAGTCAAGCGCATGCCATGCCTTGCGAAGACACGCCAAGAAATGACAAAACTTGTACAAAACCGCCAAGCTCAAGTGAGCAGCGCCATTCCGCACGGCCTCAAAGCTGTACGGAGGCTTGCATCCCGCTGTTGTTGAGGCCCACTATTTGTTCTGGTAAAAAAATTACTGGTCTGTAGGGTATAGTCACTTAGACCAAGTTATTAGGATCGCAAACTAATGGCCTCACTGAGCGATTTAATCGCACTCTGGGGGATATGCTGACGATGTACACGGCGTCAGACCAGACAAATTGGGACACCGTCCTTCCATTCATCACATATGCGTACAACACTGCTACGCACGCGACTACAGGATTCTCGCCGTTCTTCCTCTTGTACGGCCGTGAGCCATCATGCACGCTGGACACTATGCTTCCCTACACACCTGACTCATCTGAGTACGCTGCAATTTCTGATGTCGCCAAGTACGCCGAAGATTGTCGACAGTTGGCCCGTTCATTGACAACCGAGGACCAAGGTCACCAGAAGCTCAGGCACGACACCGACCAATCTCTCACTACTTTCGCGACCGGTGCCCTAGTTTGGCTTTGGATTCCTCCGAGTACGCCTGGCCTTTCGTCTAAATTATTGGCCCGCTATCATGGGCCTTACCGCATCCGCGCTCGGACATCTCCAGTCAATTATGACGTTGAGCCTTTGACACCGTCTCAAGACTTACGTCGTCGTGGTCGAGAAATCGTTCACGTGAGTCGCCTCAAGCCCTATTATGACCCCTCTATACTGACAACGCCTTAAGTCGCCAGGATGGCTACGCTACTTCCCGGGGGCCAATGTAATGAAGAAGACAAGACGACGACGAAGCAGTCAGCAAGCAAGCCACAGTGTCAGTATAATAAAAAATGCATTCGCTTTTTTCTCGGACGCCAAAATGTCTTCGATGAGAATTGTTACATCATTTGGCAATTTTTTGTGAAACATTTTCGAACACCTTCTGATATAGTTTTTTTGTTGTTTCCCTGCTCGGCAAACGTCCCAAGGGTTGCCAAACGAGTGCTTACAAAATTAGTTTTTTACAGCAAAGCTGTTATTGGCTAGGTTCCAGGAGATCGCGCCCGTGTACACCGGAAGTAGGCAACAATTTTGTGGCGTCTCCTTCACTCGGTATATACCAAAACTCGCATGAAAGGGTAGGAATCTATGAATAACATAACTGAAAGGTCTTGGCCATAACTGAAAGGTCATAACATCACATGCTCGTCACTTACGTCGCGATTAACGATAATAAAATCACGTGTGGCGGAATACCCGGATTGAATAAGCGGGTATGAGCCGGGATATGTGGGTATGAGCCAGGGACAAAAAAGAAAGAATGAAAGAAGGAAGGAACGAAGGAAGGAATGAAGGAAATACACAAAAAGAGAAAAAAGAAAGAAAGAAAGAAAGAAAGAAAGAAAGAAAGAAAGTAGTCCCGTGTGGCTCATACCCGCGTTGGACATGTGGGTATGAGCCACCGAGAGCAGGAGCGTGAGAGATCTCGTCGGCGTCGCGCCAACGCCTCGGCAGAAGATCGGACTTGCACAGCAAACACACTACTTGGCCAACGCGCCGGGCCAAAAGAAGACGCCGGTGTCCTTGCTCATTGACGAACATGCCGAAGACGCTCAATATAGTCAATAATGATAATATATAAATTCACTATAGCAACATTCACTACAGCAGACCTACCATAGTAACAGCTTCGCTCGCTTCCATCTTCACAGTAGTGAAAGGGCTCTGAATTTTTTACATCAGTCACCCCGAATGTTCCCAAAATATTTCAGTTATCAGCAACCATTTATGCAGGACAGGATAGCTAATTATGTCAATGAGCCTCTTTGAAGAAAACTCACGATCCAATGTGGCATGAGTGGGTAGGGTCACCTCATGTCCACAAATGCAGAATGAGAAGGGAGCAGAGGTTAGGGATAAGGGGGGCACTGTAGTTGACACGTGTCAGTTGGGCTCTCACTATACTCCAGCGTGTGCTTCACTGCTCACTCGCTTTTGTTAGGACAAATGTTCTCTGCAAGGATAATACCACAACAAAGTATAATTGTCAAAGTGCTGGCATGTCTCAATGGGTGAAGAGAAATGCGACAGGAGCTTCCCCTGGAGCGGCCAGTGCACTGCAGGGAATGTAATACAACGAAAACAATAACTGATGAACTTACTGACTTTCTTGAGTGGTCGTTAATAATCATCTAAACACGGCGGGTGAACAAAAGGCCAAAAAAGCATCGACAAGGCTTTGTGTGAATAAACTATTCAACAAGAAAGGTGGGAAGTTGCCCTTTGAAAACCTGCGAAAGTGCACTGAATATTTTTAGAAATAAACAAACAGAAACAGTGAGAAATACACATCAGCACAGGATACAGAGACGGCATTGATGCTTAAGGAAGCTTCACACTGTTATTTTGTCAAGATCTTCAACCGTCAATTCTTTTGAGCCAGTGACAGAAAGGGGCTCAATTAAAGTGGCATATTATCGTTTCTGTCGTGTGGCGTAGCTTAGCTTTGAACGACGAGAAGGAAAACAGACGGGTTCAATTTTTTAATCACGATATAAATCCAGCAGGCAATGAAGCCAAGGGATGCATAGGGGTAATTAGCTATGGTTGAAATATAGAAAATAATGAAGAAAAGGGGAAATGAAAGTGGACGGAAAGGTAACTTGTAGCCGGTGGGGAACGAACCCACAACTTTCACATTACACGTGCAACGCACTCCGAATTGTGTTACAGCGACGGCCATAAAACCGTTCACTAACTTTGGTATTTATGTCTATGTACTTTATCTAGCCCTGGGAGTTTTAGCCAGCGCCACTTAGAGGCGTGGCGGGCAGATATGGAACACCCTGTATTGGCCGATGGCGTCATATAACATGTTAACTTAGGACAGCTGGGACGTGGCTAATAAGCTCTCATATGTACCTAATGATATCAAGGATGCCATAGTCGAGACTCTCGCTCAGAATGAATGAAGAAAAGGCAAACACAGGGGCTGGATTTTTGTTAATCCCGAACATATAAAGCCAGTAGGAAGTGGAGCCAAGAAAGCATAGGGGTAATGAGCTGCTGTTCAAACTGAAATGTAGAAAATAATTAAAGGAGAAATGAAAGTGGACGAAAAGATAACTTGCATTCAGTGGAGACCGAACCTACAACCTTCGCATTAGCTTAGCTTTTTATTTCGTGCTGCAATGCCTGAACTGACTGAGTTGTCCATTAAAAGAGAGCAGGTTGGGTTATGCCACATGATTCGTTTTTTGTGAGAAAGTGAACTGAAAAGTCAGGTAAGATTCATGCCTCAATTTTAAAGGACTGAAAGTCGGGGAAGTTTGCGGTGTCATATAGGAAAATATATCATGCGTGACAATGATGACTGTAGCAACATATAAGAAAGTGTGAGAAAACGTCATATGTGTCAGCTACCTCAACATGAGCATAAACATTTGTTTGCTTGACATATACATAAGGCGCTCTTACATGCTTCAGCCTATGCGCACAAAAAAAAACTTGACATTGGGGTAAAATATTAACTGGTCTCATAAGCAGGCACTCAAAATCTCACGACATTATAATGAGGGATGTGACGCTACTCAGATTTCTATGATTCTATGCTGGACCACACTGGTTACTGAACCCCGTAGTTAGGGTTGCTAAGTGAAAATTTGTGAAAAATATATGGCTGCTGAGGTCTGTATTAATTCCTTTCATTGAATGATAAAACAACTATATCAAACTGACGGATCCCTGTTCCAGAACGAAGTGAATGTTGCACCTGTTACAGCACCTACTGTGTTCACTATAGGTAAGTGCCTTCATAGATGCTCGTTCAGCGAGGGTTGAGCAAGCCACCAGACTGGAAGGTGGAGTCACAGACGTGCACACTTGGGAGACATTTTTGCACACTATTGATTCTTGCGGCAGGTGAACGGGTGTTCGACACAGTCCCCTGAAGGGGTGCTTATGGTGGTCTCCTGAAATTTGTATTACTTAAAATGAATTTCAATTGTCTTTATTGAAGAGATATGTACTGTACTACAGGTATATGCTCCACTGTAGTAAACACTATTCATGTGTGTTACAGAACAGCTGTTCATGCTAATGCATTCAGCATTACAACATAAAAGTGAGTGTTCAATAGCACATTGTTTAGGAATGCAGATATAGGGGACATCGAAGATACATGTATCTTAGATATTATCTTGAGGTACTCTTTGTGTAACTTGTATCTGTATTATGATACATTCCTCAAGAAGGGTACCAGTATCTGTATTTTTGATATAACAGTTGAGGAATTGTGCGTCTTAAGATACAAAATACACCTGTCGCTAAATCCACGACGACGCCCTGAGTCACCTAGGGCTAGTAAATAAGGGCTATTAAAACTTGTCCTAATGTATCAAAATTTTATGTAAGCTCATATTTTTAATAACGACACATGACAAGGAATATTAACAATGCGCAACGAAGTGCTGTCTATAGAAGCCCCGCACTTTCCATCCTTAATGACTGTGGAGCGCCTGCCCAACTCTATTGAGAAAATGGGGTGCTGTATGGTATTAACTTGAAGCTAAACATTTCGACAGTGTATCAAAAACGAGAAACATGGTGTACCAAAATTAAAAACAATTTTCATTCGTTAGAGAAGTATAGGATCAAGCGTCTCAGGTTGAGAACGATATATGGCAAGGTTATGCTACTTTGCATATCGCGTGTTCCTTCAACGATGGTCTCAGATTGCTTAAAGAACGGATTCGTGAGAAAACTATCATTTTGGCTGATCAAGAATTGGAGCAGCGGCGGGAATCATAATGTTGCGGAATAATTGCCAGTATATTGATAAATAACAAATGTTCATTTTTGATTTTCATAATTATTTGTTTAGGGGGCATGTTGTAATTGAAGAATGGAGCACGCCCCTGGGCCAGGAACTGCACGAAGCACCATTTTCGTGATGGACAGAAATTATGTCCTGAAATGCATCACTTTTCCAGTTATTAGTTTTTCGTGCTGTCTTTCTTCACAGCGGTGGAATAGCGATGCATGTCGCTGCGGATTTGAGTACTGCACACTTTACAAACGCAGCTCCAGTCACTGCTAAATACCGGCACAGGCACACGTAATGGAATTCGAAGCCGCCAAAGTAGGCGCTAAACCCGAGCAACCCTTGATTGCATTTCTTCACTGGCTTCTATCAGGCAGTTGCAGCTGGGGCATATATAGAGTGTACCTTATCCTAGTACAGTCTACGCAGGAATCACTGCGCGCCACCACCTTATTCGAAGAAACGTAATTCAAAAAGACAACTGCTGCCAGATTATTCGGCGGCAGCTGCATTGGAATTGGGTGAGCACTTCACCATGTGGAAATATGTGGATACCATGAGTCAGAACTATATGATTGCCGTCATGAATAGCCAGCAGCGTGATAGGCTCTAAAGGGGAACGCGAAGCCCGCTTTCGCACTAAGGTCTATCAGTTACGTAGCTCTATGGCACCAGCCGACTTTTAATGTTCTACACCACAGGTTCATTCATCTTTAATCAAAAGCCTTGGACATGGTAACTACGTCATTTTTTGCCTCTGGATGAATGCTGACGCAACATTAGTAGTAGTTTCTGCGTTATATTGAAATGCTGTGAATGAACAGTCGTCATCGGCAAGTTTGCTCTGCGTATATAGTGACACTAGATGCCACCTCAGAGAACACAAGGATCACTACAGAAACACTATAGTGTGGTTGCGTAATGCAGGCGATTGGTGAGATCCCTTGCGACTTTTACGAGCCAATTTTCTTAATTTTTTTATCGAAGAGCTGAGCACGGCTAATCATAGTCGGTTTGCTATCTTTGACTGAATATCACCTGCTCTACCTTTGTCTGAGGGGAAGGAAGTAAGGAAGATGCTCGTTTTGCAAGATCATCATCAGCGGCTCACACAGCTCGGCCTCGAACTTTAACCTTCACCTAACGTTACGTGCACTTTGGACGTTTGTGCAAATCGAGCAGGTCATTGTCATTCAGGCGCGTTTAATACTTTCTAAAAACAAAAGTATACAGGGGGATGTATGCTTTAAACTGTTGCCTTTTCCTATATTTTACGGGTGCTGTCTCGTCAAGCAGACCGCTTGGCCACGAGGTATGTGCCATTGGATATATGAAACCAGGTGTGTGCCCGAAAAGTCCTGTGAAACAAGAAGTAAGAATTGAAGAAGTCCCCAACAGAAAAACAAAAAAGTCGGCCACAGAACAGCAACAAATGAAACAACACAGTACAACAACAACAAAATTAAGTCGCCAACAGAAGCAGCATAGTTAGGAGAAAAAAGTAAAGCGAGCAAATTGGAAAAAAAACGCGTATTGAGCAGGTGTTGTACTACAGAAAAAAGGAGACGAAGTAGGCAACAGAAAATTGACAAGTTGACTATAAAGAAGGGCGTAAATTACATTTCATTTGCGTCATTTTGTGTGAACATTTTCGTCATTAGCATTATGTTGGCAAAGCATTTGCGCAAATGTCAAAGAAAGCTTTTGGCAATTGCGCCACAAAACACTACATTTATAATAAAGAAAGCTTTGCTTGACAGAGGAGGAGGAAAAGAAGAGGTGAAAGGCCGAGAGGTTAACCAGATTAAGTGTCCGGTTAGCTACTCTGCACAGGGGGATGAGGTAAGGGCAGAAAAGATTAGAAAACAAGAGAGGATTAAAAAAAGAAAAAGGAACGTTTCAGTTCTCACATTCTATAGTTTTTGAATACTTAACCGAGATTGTACACTTATTCGTTAACAGAGATTCTCAGATAAGTGTAGGATCCGCCGAACTTTTTATAAACCTTTTTAAGTATACTTACAAACATATTACTACGTCCATGCAACACGTGGCAACATATCGAGTGTTTAACCTTAAACCTTATTCGGGGTGATTGCCAAACTGCGTTAACAATTACACGTATCAAAATAAGACCTCGACCCTATTCAGCATTAACTACACTGTTGACGCACTTATAAAGCCAGATTCCGCCACGGTGTTTTACTTTCTTCAGATAAATAGACCCGCCGTGGTTGCTTAGTGGCTATGGTGTTGGGCTGCTGAGCACGAGGTCGCGGGATCCAAGCCCGGCCTCTGCAGCCGCATTTAGATGGGGGCGAAATGTGAAAACACCCGTGTATTTAGATTTAGGTGCACGTAAAAGAACCCCAGGTGGTCCAAATTATTCCGGAGTCCCCCACTACAGCGTGCCTCACAATCAGATCGTGATTTTGGCACGTAAAACCCTATAATTGATTAATTCATTCAGATAAATAGAGGCTAAAATTTGAGGCTAAACAACAATAGAGGCTCAACAACAATAAAACATACCAGCTACAAAGAGGCACCTACAGGTAGACCGCAAGGTGTCTGGAACACAGTAAAACCCATTGGTTAAGCCAGTGACAGGTGTAAAAATCACAGCAATGCACTAGGCAAGCCAGGTCGCGTACGCAGCTTCGTGTAAAGCAACCAGAAACATTAACAGCGTCATCTTTGCAGTTGTAACAAGGGTACTAGAAAAACGTGGGCAGCTTGCACTAGTGGTGCAAGGCTGGCGTAAACAGCGGAGCTGGTCATCGACTTAGCTTCTTCCAGGTTTTACTAGGCTTGACTAAGTTTAGCTAAGAAATGTTAAGTGCTGCTAGGCACGGTATTCCGAATCGGCTCGCCGCCGACGCGCAAATTCTCGCTTGGCCGCCCCACGCGCTTCAAGATGAGCGGCTTCTTCTTCGGGTGTCTGGATCCTCTTTGGCCGTCCCATGTCAAGGCTACATGTACTCGCAACAGAGTCAACGAGAGTTCTGCCAAGGTATATGTAAACTGGTAGCGTAGCTTCGATAGAAGCCCACATGTCAAGAAAATGGCGGCTTGTTGCAACCGTCGCAATCTATGTATCGGGGGGACAACTTACATCAAGCAAAAAATAAAAAGTGACACCACAACCGGAAATCGCAGTAACGTCAAGATGTTATGCTGCTTGGCGCAAATGCTTGAATTTCATCAGCTTCCGGCATTTCGACCGCTACGCCAGCAGCTTTTTTTGTTTTGAGGCTGAGGCGAGCTTGCGACTCGCCTCAGCTGAAGCGCCAGCGTGTCCATAAACTATATGAGTGGCGTGTGTCTTAATGTGATCAAAATTAGGCTGTTATATTGATGGCAATTGCTCCAGTAGGTTCTTTAGGAAGGTGAGCGAATAGGGTGGAAATAAATGACATTACCACATAGGTTTCAAAAGCACTTCGCGTTTATTCGTCTAGAATAATGGAACCACTATAATTGACCAAACAAAACTCGTTTCAATGGATGAAAAGTACTATGGCCAGCACACAGTCGTAATGTGTAGCAGCATACGCGGAACCTTTTCACAGAATCATTCGTAATTCAGGGCGATACCATGTATTCATATCCAGTAATCAGACAAGAGAACATCGCCCCACATTATCATTGAGAAAACATTTGACTTAATAATTTTGCTTCCCGTCGGACACTCACAGCCTGTGTTACGTAGAGTGAATGAACATAGCGCGACGTTTCTTCGCGGATCGTTCCGCATTTATCGTCCCGACGAGAGACAGCGCGTGGGATGCCGCAGCCGTGAACTTGCACGATAACAAAAAACCTGCACTCACATCTTTCGCCAATGAATGCCGTGCGCTAGGCCAAGTAAAATTTTAAGTGAAGCTCACGCCACAATTTGAACAAACACGCAAGGAAAAAAAAAACCTTGATGAAACCGCCGCGTTCAAGTGAGCAATGCCATTCGGCATGACATAATAGCTGGTTCGTACAGTCTTGCCAAGTCTTGCGCCAGAAACACTGGTTGGTAGGGGTCACCAAGAACGAAATTACAAATTGTGGAATACAAACAAAATTAACATTTCTTGTTCTAGTACAGCAAAAATATATGAAACGGAATATTTACTCGTATGACAGCACTCTGATTAAAAATTTGCAAACATTTTTTTTCCGCATAGGTTTCCTGACTTAAGTGTTTGTCCCCCCCCTCACCTAGTCGCTCTTCAATCGTGCACTACTTAAAGTCCCTATATAGTAAAAGTACCACCATCTACTCTTTCCTGCGTCGTCTCCTCTCCTAATTAAGCGCTTGTTTTTTTGTTCACTTTTTGCTTGCGAAAGCAAGTCGACGGTGGTGCCCCTAGACAGTCCTCGTTGAAGCTTTCAGGCCGGGCGCGCGCCGCGGCCGCCGCCGGCGACTGCGCAGAGTTAAAGTCCCTATATAAGAAAAGTACCGGCATCCTTTGATCAACGCCGCTTCTCTCTCTCTCTCCTGTATTCCCGATTGGACGATGATAGCGTGCGCTTTCACTTCTTTATATATATTTTTTTCCGCCTCAGGCAATGGTATGTGCTGCAAGCAGCACAGGTGAGTTAGTGTATGCCAGGTTGTCCCTGTAGGGTCAGGGCTGGAACTGGTGCGCTTGGCCGGAGTTCAGAGGAGCGGATTGCTATCCATTTCCGCCTCAGAGCCATGTTGAAAGTCACTCTGCGCATCCGCAGTCGCCGGCGGCGGCGGCGGCGGCGGCGGCGCGCGCCCGGCCTGAACACTTCAACGTGGACTTTCTAGGGGCGCCACCGTTGACTTTCTTTCGCAAGCAAAAAGTAAAGAAAAAACCAAGCGCTTTAGGAGAGGAGACGGCGGAGGAAAGAGTAAATGGCGGTACTTTTTCTATTTAGGGACACAGAGTGACTTTTAACATGGCTCGGAGGCGGAAAAATACAAAATATAAAGTGAAAGCACGTGCTATCATCGTCCAATCGGAGATACAGGAGGGAGAGAAGCGGCGTTGATCAAAGGATGGCAGTATTTTTCTTATGTAGGGACTTTAGCACAACTAATTGATATCTCTGGTGATAGGTTGTGGCACGCTTTTCGTTCCAAGCTTCGCGACCTATTTAGATGGACCTTGGTTCTGCCGCCGTCGCTGTGGCTCCGAGCTTTATCTCCCCGGTGACATCACGGCCAAGCTGCGCCTCCACATTTGCCGGGGCGTGGCTGGTCGAAACCTGCCGAGCCGCCGCCAGAGGCGCCTGCTGCAGTCACGGACACCGCACGCGTTCGGCGCGAACGCGGGGAAACGGGGAAACGCAGACGGCGTCAGCAGCAGCTCTGCGCGTTGCCTCGTTGGTTCTGCTAGAATTTATTTCTCTCTCTCTCTCTCTCTCTCTCTCTCATTTTCGCTTTCTCTCTCCCGAGCATAGCGTGCGCCACGCGCATGAACTCCATCCCTCTCCTTAACGTCCCATATCAAGGCAACATGTGCACGGCACGGAGATGAGGCGAAGCACACGCCGCTCCGTGAGGTGGTTCCTAAGCAACGCGCTGTGACGTCGTCGTTTATCTGGGTTTTTGTACACGCTCCACGGACTGACCGTTGGCTTAAACAGCTCCGCTGTTAAAAAATAATCACGAACACCATCTGTTTAAAACAAACGTAGCAAGGCCCATTTCTTTGCAGGCATCCACCCATCAAACACCGAAGACCTATAGCAGCTGGCAGCCATGCAGAACAAATAGCATGGCTGTCTGAGGTTATCGCAGCACTCTTAGACATGGAGAGCGTCTCGCACTACATGTATTCAAACATACCACCGTAGAGAAGCAGTAACTGTTGCCATTATACAACCGTTTGCACATGATGACAGTAACTGGTCGTATAACTCACTTTTTGCTTAACAGCATACGACGGCAGCTACATAGTGTGTTCGAATGCTGCGGAAAATTGGCCTCACTGCCATAGGAAAAGGCACGTCACCAGGGAAGCGTGTTTCTGCGAAGGCCAGCAGCTGTAGGACAGAATTCAAGAGAAAACTACACCATATCTTAGAATCTGGTGACATCGCCTACTTACATGCATCAGCAGCTTTTTCGTCAGGCGCCTATACGCTCGGCCGATGACAACACGAAGTGGACTGTCATATTTTTTTTGTCAGCTCCTTCACAGCTTTGGTGTACGGACTCGAGGCGTGTTACGAGAGACGTTCACATGCACTGCTTGCACATCGATTCCCATGTTGATTGCCGTGACGGACCGAATTCTATGGAAAAGCATGAGTTGACTGAGCCTGCTGGAGCCTTAAACGAAACACGGCAATGCAGCGCGTCTGCTGAGCCCTTGTGTACGGCATAATTTGGCGGCACTGAGCCACGCCACGCTCGCCTGCAGAATTCAGTCGATCGTGCGAATCTAGCTTAGTAAGGCTCTGAAGACTTTCGATGCTGTAAGCCTTCCCTTCTTCCATGGCTGCTCTCGACACTCCCTACCGACCAGATGGAATCATCTGAAAGTTTTGATTGCACGTTCTTTGTTCTGTGCGTGTGCACGGTATCACAGCGCAGAGAACGGTAAAGCGCTGCGAATAATCTGGTAGGAGGATTTTGGTTATTATACTGCAACATTGTTTGGGCTTTATAAACAATGGAACACTTTGCTGAATCACAGACTGCTTGCAGAGTAGTCACAGTACTCAGAACCCAAGGCAAACACGCGGCGAAATTTCACTGCTTGATTAGTTAAATGCAATAACTTTCTTACAAATTTTTATAGGAAACTGTATGGTCAAAAGTACAGTGGCCTGCGTGTTTCACTGAACCAAAAATTATTTCGCACTTATCTCGGATTTCTACTTACTCTAATTTCGCAGGAAGATTGGATTTATTGGTCCGAACCGTTCAGTAGAACACCTGACACTATTTTGTGGTTTATCAAGAAAAAAGTCGCAGTTTCGTCCAAAAGGCGAAGCATCGATTGCGATAGCAAATGGTTAGATAGCTGTACGAAGTATGGTTAGTAGTTTTAGTACTCATTCGCTTACTAACGAAACAAACAAGCATGGTGCCACGCGCGCACAGGCTAATATGAACAGATCTCACTCAATGGGCGCGGCCATTTGCCCTCTAAACGCTGGCATGATGTACAGTCGAGTGAAAAATATTAGAGACCATGGCTGCACGGCTGCGCCTTCTGACGGATGCGCGCCGAAGTTCGAGAGCGCGTACTGCGCATGCGCGTCCTTTCTTACCTGCCAGCCTGCTCATTCGCTCGCTTCAACTGCGCGCGCACCGGAACGCGTGAAAGAGCGCAAGGTGTCACTTTTGCAGTCGCCGTCGAATCACCCGACTGATGATGTCGTCATATCGTGACGAAAACACTTCATTTGCACTGGCAGCGCTCGGAGCACGCCACTCTCTGCGCGTTGCTTCTTTACGCTCCGCGGAGCGAAAAACATGCTTTGCGTCACTTTTTCCGAAATCGAGTTTTGTGATAAGGTCAGAAAGCAGCGATATCTTTTGCGCTCCGGAGCACTTCCGGAAACTTAAGCATGATGCAATTATGTGTGGTACGCAGACCCAATATCATGTGCCCAGACACATGCGTGAAACCACTGAATATCGAACAGCTGTAGAGAAGAGCCAGGGAAGAAAACAGGGAATCATCGCAGAAGGCACGCGGGCAAGTACCGAGTGTCCAATCTGCCGGGTTGACTTCAATGCAATGCATAGTTTATTCGGAAGAATGAAGAGTCACGCTCAGCTACAGGACTGTGAAACGCCAGACACGTTTTGTGCCGCAACACGGAATGTCGCAATGTATTGAGTCTAACTAAGGAGTTTTTAGAATTTGTTTTGTTTTTACATGGAACTTCAAGTTAATCGAGCACTTCGAATTAAATTGTGTTTACATGGAATTCGGTACGCTATGTTACAGAACAAGGCAAGCGAAAAACACTATGATGCTTGTAAACCTCTCTTAATGGTTCAATGGAACAGGTCTCAACAATTCAATGCGGAAAATGGACATCTGACCATTTATTGAAAGCGCTAAACCACCTAGCATCTCGATCATCCACTTCTTTCAGAGCACAGCTCCTAATTAGGCGCCCGTTCCTGCGGCCAGCGTCGGCATCGGCGTTTTCCAGCGACGTAACCGAGCGAACGAGCGAAGTATGAAAGAGTGAACGAACGCGGAGCGCCGCGGGGTAATGAAAGACGCGAGGAGGAAAGCGCAGGAGGCTACGGTGAAGTAGGTATGGGCAGAGTAGCGCGCGTCGTCTGGGAGGTCACTCGGCGGCAGCAGGTCTAAATCGCATCCACGCGCTGGCCCTCGCGATCTCCTAATTATGCGAGGCAGTCGCGCCACACTTCGATCGTTTGCACCGCGCCGCATGAGGCAGATTGTGCGCGCCATCCAATATATCGCGAAATGAAAACACGTATAGAGGTGCGCTCAAATTTCGCATTAGGAATGATCGTAATCGTCGGGGATTTTTGTAGATGCGAAGCATCTTATGGTCGGGGCTATGTCACTCTCCTCCCTCCCTCCCTCCCTCCCTCCATCCATCCATCCGCCGTGTGGCGTCCGTACCCTACTGCGCATGCGCATCCTCCTCCGCCTCCTCTCCTCTCCTTGTCTCTTCTCTTCTCCTTTCGGCATTATCCCTCTCCTCTCCGATGCTACTCTCCTCTCCGGATTGCGCAATCAATGGCAACACCTGCGGCCTCCGCGCGCGATAATGCAGAGCAGCTTAGGTTAGACGCGCGACGGTAGGCACCCCAGAGGCAGCGGCAACAGTCACCAACGCCGCGCGCGTTCGGCGCGAACGCGTACCGAACGCGCGTTCACAGAGCTGATAAAACTACCTTGAGTCGACCCCATGGCTGCTTCGCATACTGAGCGAACGCGGGCAAAACGCCGACTCAGTTCTGCGCGTTGCCGGTGCTGCTGGGTTCCCCTACGGCTATCGAAGATGGTGTAATTTTTTTTCATTCACTGTTTCTGGGAGTAAATCTGCGATGATTCCCCGCTCTTTTCCATGGCTCTTCTCTCCAGCTGCTTGATATTCGGTGGTTTCACGACTGTGTCTGGGCGCATGATATTTGGACTGAGTACCATAAATAATTGCATCATGCTTAAGTTTCCGTAAGTGAAGCGCAAAAAACATCGCTGCTTTCTCACCTTACCACAAAACTTTTCCGAAAAAGTGACGCAAAGCATGTTTTTCGCGCCGCGGAGCGTCAAGAAGCAAGGCGCAGAGAGTGGCGCGCTCCGAGCGCTGCCATTGAAAATGAAGTGCTTTCGTCACGATATGACGTCATTATCACTAGGGCGATTTGACGACGACTGCAGAAGTGACACTTTGCGCTCTCTCAGGCGTTCCGGTGCGCACGCGGTTGAAGAGAGCGAACGAACACGCTGGCAGGTTAAAAAGGACGCGCGTGCGCAGGACGCGCTCTCGAACTTCGGCGCGCATCCGTCAGAAGGCGCAGCCATGCAGTTTAGTCGCCGCTCCCGTGGTCTCTAATATTTTGCACTCGACTGTACGGCAGCAGCTGCGAGCAAACGCTTCGTGTTGCCTTTAGCTTCAACGTGTCATCGAAACTTGATATTACGCGACCTGCAACGTTATAGGCGCGCAAAAACGCAGCGCATGCGAAGCCACAAGCCATCTCGTCTCTTGTAGGCCTTGTATCTGACGGAGATTACCTCCAAGTTAGGGCTCCGCGGCGGCGCTCAGCCGCGCCACGCGCACCAAAGGCTGGGCTAGCACGCTCACCTGCCTCCCTCCGTCCCCATCAGCGCGAGCTCGAATGATCCGGACTATATGATCTTGCGGCAAAACTCAAGCAAAAACAGAATCGTGCAAGCTCTAAATATTTGTTTTACTTTGGTAAATTAAAAGCGCAAGTCGCTGCACTTAAATATAAAGCGTAGCTACTTTGTCGAGAAACTCGATCCCAAACTAATAAGATAATGACTAAACCATGGCGGCCATGATGTACAATAAGCTTCTTCAATCGCTTCTGGCACCTGCAGCACACAAGACCGTGGCATCCGAGAAAATCCGATTTTACAAAGCGGGAGCTTTAACTTGCAGTGCGATCTGGACACCACCTGTCATTAAGTTAGGATAAGAGGAAAAAAAATGTGGTTGATCCCTCTTATATAGGAATCGGTATAGAACACGAAAGTGAAACGTGTCTTCACAGAAGTAGTGTAATGTTTATTGCACATTGATATATAATGTCTATTGGTGTTTTGTGGCTAAAGCGCCCTTAGGCGTTGATGCACCCACGCTGACGCCTGGTGGCACGTCTCCTCCATCACGACTACCAACGTCGATGACCATGAGCAACCGTCGTGCATATGGAAGCTGCACTACGCTGCGCACGCTAGCACAACGCGAAAGACGAAGCACGTAACTGACACACTAATACAACGCGCAAGACAAAGCACGTAACTGAATCGTCACCGAGTCAAATCAGCGCGTACAGCGCGTCGTAATTGCAGCCTCCGCGATCAACTTCAGAAACATTTTCAGAGCTAATTGCGGAGGCCACGCTCCGCTGTGCTGAGTACGGTGAACGCCACCTAGGTGGCGTTGGTAGTGCTTCTTGATGCCAGCGTCCCTTCGAATGCTGGCATCGAGGCGTCGTAGTGCTGAGACCACCGAAGCGTTCACTCTCGGTGCGCGTTAGTGTCATAATGCAGTACTTCTCTTTTATTGCGATAGCAATTATATGGACACTCAAAAGCAGATTTCTGCCGTCGGCGTCGCCGTCGCCGTGAGGTTCCGTATGACGTCATTTGGAGAAGAAATCGTCGCCGCGCGCCGAACGCTGTATGTGCGAGTGAAAGGGCGCGAGGGGCGCGTCTTTCACGGGGAGTGAACGCACGGCGGAGAACAAACGCGCGTTCTGCGCCGTGCTCCCTTAAGGGCTGCAGAAGTAGGCGTCTCTGCTCTCCTTCACAATGTATGTAGAGCAAACGCGCCTTCTTCGGACGAGCGAGAGGCCGTGGGAAGGGGGAGGGAAGGGAGGCGACGTTTAGCTGCGGCACGCAGTGCCTATTTATATCAGAGGCTCCGGCAACAGTCACCAACGCCGCACGCATTTTGAGCGAACGCGGGCAAAACGCGGATGGCGTCGACAACAGTTCTGCGTGTTGCCGATGCTGCTGCATGTCCAAGTTTATACAGCTGATAAAGCTAATATCATTACTCCGTATAGCTCTCTACAAGTTTGCTATCGCAATTGATGCTTCACCTTTCAGGTGAAACTGCGACAACTTTTTTCTGCTCGTAGGCGGCGGCATCGCCCCGAGCAAGAGCGCGGGTACACGGAGGAGTGTTAGATATATAAGGCGCGTCTGTGTAGCTCTCTGCAAATGCGTTTGTGGCGCAATGGGTTAAACGCTCGGCGATCTATCGTCGCGGACCGAGAGGTCGTGGGTTCGATTTCCAAATTTTGCATGTTTGTGGATATTTTTCTTCTGGTTTCTTTCTTTGTATTATGTTCACTGACGTATTTCCGTGACGGAAATACGTCAGTGAAGTCTTGGTGGACCCCGGCATAAAACACTTTCGTGTTAAAAAATTCAGAGCCCTTCCCCTGTCGAGAAAATGGGGGTAAGCGAAGCTTGTGGCAAGACGACACTGTCGCAGGCGTTCCGCTTCGTTAGCCCTAAACTCAGGATCGGCGGCCCTTCGCTGACGTTTGGCCTCAACCTCGCGCTCCCGCAACTCGGGGTCCGTGGCTCTTCGCCAGAGCTTCGGGAGCCCTCACGCTAGAATCGGACGACAAGCTTCGCTTACCCCGATTTTCTCGACAGGGGAAGGGGTTGTGATTTTATCTCTTTGGGTCGCACGCGTGACAAGGGTAGTTCAAGGGCGCGTTACATTTCCCCGAGCCCACAGGAGTGTGTGTCATTGAGCTTAGCCCTTTCTGCACTATCGCCAGGATTGGCCCTCATGACAGGGGTATGTGCCATTGATCTTGGGCCCGTTCTTTACTATCACCAGGGTCGGCCCACTTTTCAGCGTGACACCACCACCACCGCCACCACCGCCGAAACTTAGGAGCCTATAAAGTTTCGCTTAAAGAAACTAATGTCGCTTCCAATGGAGGTGCAATGCTAAAAAGACACCGGAGCTGCTGGGCACCTAGGTAGTCCTGGCTTTTGGGCTAGATTAAGCACTATCAAGTCATCCCAAGCATTCTCCGAAATTTATTGATTATTGATCAATCATTGATTAGCTATTGATTGGCTATCGATTGGCTATAGTAAGTATTGGCCACGTATTTGGGTTAGGCTAAGCACTACCAAGTCACCCCCAGCGTTTTCCGGAATTTATTGATTATTGATCGATTATCGATTAGCTACTGATTGGCTATCGATTGGCTATGGATGACTATGTTTAAGTAATCCCAACCATGCTTAACTAGACTTAGCCAGGCTAAGCTTCGGTAGTTCACAGGGGTATGTGCCATTGCGCTTAGACCCTTTCTGCACAACCGTCAGGATCGGTCTACCCTTTCTGCACTACCGCCAGGATCTGTCCACTGTTGGCGAAAGCAGTTTACAGGACGGAAAACGCTGTGGCCAATGGTTTAAAGGAAGGAAAACGCTCTCGCCAACAGTCGGCAGACCAAAATCGGTGTCGTGTCGGCCTATAGTGTGAAGGAGCCTTAAAGGGACCCTGAAACGATTTTGACGATTTTGTACAATCGTACTGAGTGGTTAGGGTAGGTTCTTCCGATCATTAATTGACTCATCTAAGTGGTCCGCGTAAAGCGCGTAATTTATTATAAGGTTTTAAAAAGGCACATCGCTACCCATCGTAGTACGCCACTCGGCTGAGTTTTCAGCCACCACTGACCAGGTTACGCGATTTGACCATATGACGTCAGTAGGGCGAGCTATCCGATTGGCTGCCCAGGCCGCGTCATCGGTCATTTTTCCAACATTATGGTGAACAAATGTTGTTCGTAATAGTTGGAACGTTGGTTAATTTGTTTATATAAAAAATAAAGTAACAGAAAGAAAATGCGTAAGGACAATTTATCACTAAACTCGAGCACTTCCGGCACACAGCAAGTGTCCTCTGCTTGTGTTATAACGTGCTCCGTGTTGACGAGAGCTGCGCGGTCAGGGTTGGTTTCGATATTTCTTTCGCGAGCAACATGGTGCCCGTGTTACGTCGTGGGCTACAAACGTAGCGACTGGCATTATGTCAAGATGCGATATCATGTCCCTCTGCAAGGCAGCAGACGAGATGAGTGGCTGCGGCGCATCGGACTGTCGGTATCCGATCGGCGCGAGCATCTACGCATTTGCGGCCGTCACTTCCCGCCGAAGGATTACTACCACAATAAAGTTTAGCGTGTCCGGTATTCAGGTAAACGCAAGCGCAAGTGGACTGGACGTTATACGGGATGAGCGGAGGCGCAAACGTGAACGGAATGCACGGTTGCAGTCACTTAGTGGCACAAAGTTCGACCAAACCCAGAGCTAGTATACAAGTAACCATGTGTATAATATTTTGCTGCTGGTGTGAATTTTCGGCACGAGCGTAATCTGGAACACGTCTTTTTAAATGTTTAAAGTGTTTTACACTTGGTTACAGCAATATTACCTCTGTGTTTGGCTTGTTGAGCTCTGCGCCACCAGGTGGCTGGACCGTGCAGGCCGATCAGGCCCGTCACGTACGTCTACGCTAAAGCTCCTTCATCACAGCGGTATGGAGAGGCTTTAGTTTACGCCTCCGCCCATCCGTCCAAACATCCAGCTCGCCTGTGGTTACCGGAATACTGGACACGCTCGCAACGCACACTGCCTGGATCGCTCTCTCAGGGGATCGACGGCGAGGCGGCTAGCGGATAGGTTGGAGAAGCTTCGCGCGCTGGCTCCAAGACAACCGGAAGTAGACGACGCGCCCTCACATCATGACGTAGAGCCAGTGAAGGTGGAGCTTGGCCCTGATCATGTGGCGAACGAGTTGAGGAGAAAAATGTCGCAGTTTCGCCCGAAAGGCGAAGCATCGATTGCGATAGCAAATTAGTAGAGAGCTATTCGGAGTAGGGATAGTAGTTTTATTAGCTGCATAAACTTGGAGACATTTGCTTACTAACTGAATTAACAAGCGTGGTGCCAACGCGCACAAGCAAACATGAATAGATCACACTGAATGACCGCAGACAACGACTGTCAAAACACTGGCAGCAAGCGCAGCCGCCGCAGTGGGCGAATGTTCGTGCGGTCTATCGCTTCAACGGAAACTGAGCGGCGAATGCACAGCGCATACAAAGGTCACAGCCGTGTGGAGATAAGAGACGGTGCGGGCGACGGCCACAGCCGGGCAAAGTAGGAGCACAGTTGTTGGCAGAGTAGAAGCTGCGCCCCCCCTCCCTCCCGCCCTGCCTTCCCGCTTTCTTGCTTTCACATGGGAGATTGAGTGGCAAGTTCCCCTTACGCCCGGCTGCAAGATACGCCTTTGGTGCCGGAGCACAGCGTCGCCCCGCCTCCCTCCCTCCCATACCCCACCGGCCTTTCGCGCGACGGTCGCCTTTGCTTTCCGGTCGCGTTCGCTCGCGAATACAAAGTGCGGCGACGATTTTATCGCCCTTGGACTTTACACGGAACCTCACGGTGACGGCGACGGCGACGCCGACGGCAGAAATGAAAGTGTGAGAAAAGGTAAAGAAGCATTTCAAAAATCCACCTTACCACATTTTAAGGGCACCTTACGAAAGGCGCCCTTATCCGAATAAGCGTGCGACATGGGAGCGAGGCTATGCACACTTTTACGCTTGAATCTTCTGTGCATGTGCGTATAATTTATTTTTATGACAAGACGTTAATAAAACTGCTCCACCACTCCTACAAGCAAGCACACCTAACGTTAAACAGACAGTTAGCCCGTTGTTGACTCAACCTTACTTTCAGCTGGCCACCATGCAGCGTCGCCGTCACAATAACATGCTTGCTGAAATTTCACGTCCTGCCGTCCTGCCTTTTTAGTGTTCGTTTGGTTTGTGGCGTCCGCTCACACGTTTTGTTATTTGGACTTTTTCTCTCCTTTTTTTTATTTCTTTGCTGTGTTGCGCACTTTTCTTATATTAATTTCTAGAGAAAATAGGTGTAATGAACGGAAAAAAGAGGATAAATTTTAGTGAAGAGGAACGAAGCGTGCTAATTGATCTCGTCACTAAATACCAAACGATCGTGGAGAACAAACGGACGGACGGAGTGTCCTTGGACAAAAAAAGAAGACGTGGAAGGAGATCACCGACGTGTACAACTGCCGGCCCAATGTTTGATTTCGAACGGAAGCCCAACTTCAAAAGTGTTGGGACAATTTAAAAGAAAAGTGGAGGAAAGGGAAGGCCGACGACATGAAGGAAGTGTTTACGACAGGTGAGCTCCTGTTCTCTCTGCCCTGTTTTCGCTACTCGCTACTTTCGCTTGATTCCTGTTTCAGTAAAGATACATTTTGCTGATAATGATGCGGCACCTTGATGCCGTGTCAGCCGTGTCAGTTCCGTCTCCATGCCGTTATAAGTTGCTTCGGTAAAATATGACACATGCGATTGCTCGCATCTTGCGTCGAGGCTTTTTTTCTTATGCAGTGTATGTCGTGCTCTCGAGCCCAAGCACGCTCTTCTATAGCTTTCCTGCGTGGCCGTGATTTGACCTATGCCAAGTCAAGGCCGGCCTGGGCGCAAGCACGCGTTTCCTGTAAACACGAGCTCGGGTCCAGACCAGCCTGTCGCCAAATTTGCTGCTGCCCGTAGACGGCGATGCCTTCCCTGCCATCCACGCAAAATATCGCAAACTAATGAATAAAGCATGTCGCGCTCTTGATGCGTAGCGCGACGGTAGCCGTCTGCACGTAATTCAGGAATGATTGGGGCATAACGCAAATTCGTGCTGTCTTTTCAGGAGGCGGCTGTGCGCCAGCTAGCCAGCTTACAGACGAGTTGGCGCGAGTTGGTGCTGTCGCGTCGCACATGTCGACGCGGGTGGAGAACCCCTTTGACAGCGACCGTGGGCGCCACGCAGCCACTCCCCGATCACAGAGCATCCCGAGTGTCGTCTCGATGCTGCAGCCGATGCAAGTGGAGACGCGTGAACCGCCCAATGGCATGTACATTGCAAGGACAGCTTTTTTTTTGGGGGGGGGGGGCAGGGGGGAGTGGTTGATCATAATGTGCTGGACGAGCATAGATGTGCAAAGGAGTTGTACCAACATCTCTCATCCAGAGAGGAAATCCTGTAAACACTTAACAGCTTGCGTAAGGTCTCTTCCAGATACATGAAGCTATCACCAAACCCAGCAACTCCCAACTTCAAGCAGTCTTGGCCATAGATTTGAAGAAAACCTTCGACAACGTGAGCGACATACGTAAGATCCGTGCGGATGTAGACCATTACTTTGCTGCATGCTCCGCATGTGGACGAGGTGAAAGGTTCGTAACCAGACAGTCTGAGTGGAGTCGATGTATTTGGTTCGCATATGACCAGTATGGGGAAGCGATCTGTAAAAACGAATTGGCGAAAGTCTGCTATGCGGGTCCTGAGACCTCTGGCATTCCACTGGAAGATCAACGCACCTTTAACTTCAGTGCCTAAGGCGACTATTGGTCGAGCCATGGCGCTTAGACGATGCAAGCAAGCACTGGATTTAGTGCATCCAGTATTTGCAGAGCACTTCAAGCGGCAGGTGTTTGTAGCTTGTTCAGGATCATGCGGATTGTATTAATTAGCGACTGAAGCTTTACAGTCACTTGTCTGTCCTGCTCGGACAAATCACCGACAGTAGACACCGAGGGTTGTCCTTCAGAAGTTTGCCGCGATCCTGTTGGTGCTTGCTGTCGTTTTGGTAGGGCCGGCCAAGATTCGGCAGATGTCGTCTTCTCAGTGGACTTGTCCTTCGTGGTCCTTTCCGCATTGCATGGTCTGGGCGGCAGAGGAGGAGGTGATGTCATAGGAAGTGGCAAGCGCGCCGTAGAGCCTTCCTTGAAGAACGTCGGCGACGGGAACGTCGCCTCCTGATCTTAGCGGCGGCTTCTCGATGAGTTGAATGATCTCTCACCATTTCTTTCAAGATGGTCATTTCCTTTTTAATATGTGGGCAATTCTTCGATGAAGCCTCATGTGACCCAGCGCAGTTCGAACACTTCATTACAGTGGCGTCACATTTATCTGCATCGTGGGGCTCCGCGCAGCGGGGACATGTTGCCTGGTTTTCACTGACACTGCTCACGTGCCCCAGTTTCATGCATTTGCGGCATTGAAGAGGCTTCGGTATGAAAGGCCGCACAGCATGTCTGAAGTGTCCCACCTTAACATGCGAGGGTAGATGGTTACCCTTGAATGCAACCTTCACGCAGCGTGAACTGCCTATCCGAATAACATCAACAATGACCTCGTCATTAGCTGGCTTGACAAGAATTGGCAAGTCGTGGTTAAGGATGGCCACGTCGACGTCGTAGATAACGCTAATGACTATACCAGATCCCAGAGGGATATAGGAGCACACCTGAATGCCATCAAGGTCAGTTTCGCTGCGTAGCGTGGTCAAAGCATCCGCGTGCTGGACATCGACCGCTAGTAGATTTTTTCGGGTGTACACTCGAATTTCCGATATTTCATTGGGCACCAAGGCTTCCAGTAACATCGATGCAGATTGTCTGTTAAGTAGCTTAATGTTAGCGGTAGGAAGCACGGGCACAAATATGATGGTATTGGCGTCGGGCCTTTGCGTGTGTCTTACTGTTTCCGTACTTGACGATGAAGATGTCCTAGTGTTCCTTCTCTTCGCTTTGCGGCTCTGCACAAGTTGGAAGTCGTCATCGGAAGGGTCGTCACTGCTGAGAGAGTAGACTTGGGTGACCCCGCTGTCACTGTCGCTCTGTTGACCGACCCGCTTCCTGGAGGCGGCCGCCGCTGACGCCGCCGTCGCCGGCAGACGTGCAGGGTTGTCCACGTCCATCATGACCAAGCACGGAGCGAAGACAGCGGATGCACTTAGATTTGCACGGAAATGAACCGGAGCTAGAAAGAACAGCACTGTGTCAAAGGACACTTCGTCGCGGTAGAGCCACATGACGACAACCAATATGTCTGCGTGCATGTAAAAAAGAAGACTGTCATTTACACTTATTGGAGCCTACATATCCCCAGCGGGTGACTTTGATGGCAAAAGGCTCATTGAAGGCAATATTGAAGAGAGGCAATATTGAAGAGAGAGAAAATTATTTAATGAAAGGCAGGGAGGTTAACCAGGACTGAGCCCGGTTGGCTAACCTACACTGGGGGAAGGGAAAAGGGGAGAGAGAGAGAGATTAAAGGAAGAATAGAAAGTCCGCTGTTAATATCGCCGACGTTCCAACAGATCTCTGTTCTGTCACTGATGATCAATCAGTCCGGATCCATAGACGGTCACTCAGTCTTGTAGTTTTCAAAAATCGCAGCAGCGCTTTTGTGGCCTTTTGCAGCTGTAATATTCGAGGCCATGGTCCCAAGATCTTGCTCAAGGTGAACGGTCTTCTATCTAGTCTATTGAGAACGTTGCAGAGGTCATGTCTTTCGTTTTGAAATGATGGGCAGTAGCATAGTAGGTGTTCTATACTCTCATCGACACCACGTGGTGTCGATGAGAGTATGACTCGGCGCTATCAGCCATTCCAATCAAACACGTGTAAGCATTGGTGAATGCAACACCCAAGCGTAAGCGGTACAGCATTGTTTCCTCATTTCGAGGAAATCCAGGCAACAGCCGCAGCTGCATAGATGGGTCGAGAGAATGCAACCGATGCTGGGTGAATTCAGTTGTATGCCACTTCTCCAATGTCATACTGTGCGCTAGCTTGCTTAGGTGTTGGGCTGCGTCAGTCCTCGATAAAGGCCAAGAAACAAGATTTGCTCCTTCGTGTGCTTTCATAGCAGCTTCGTCGGCGATGTCGTTGCCGGAAATACCGCAATGACCCGGCAGCCACTCAAACACGACGTCGTGTCCTTTTGCGATCGTATGGTGGTGCATTTCTCGTATCTCCGAGACGAGTTGTTCGCAGAACCGCGACGAAGAGCTGACAAAAGACATTGTAGGGCCGCCCTTGAATCACGTAATATTGCCCACCGATTAGCCGGTTGGTTGTTAATATCATCAATGGTACCTCATAGGGCAACAAGCTCCTAAGCGGTCGATGATGTCACGTGAGAAGTCTTGTATGTGATGCTTATAGATCGTGATGGTATAACCACTGCGCCGATGGAGCTGGTCTGAGTGGAAGAGCCATCCGTATGTATGTGGATTCGGTCAGAGTAGAAAGTGTGCAAGCAATCGAGAGCTGCTTGCTTCAAGGCCAAGGTTGGCAGGTCCGTCTTTTTTGTTATTACTGGAACGTGAAGGCGCACTTCAGGTTGTTTTAAACACCACAACGCTGAGAGTGAACGTGTCGAGGGTGTGAACGCCGATGGTAGGGAGGCACGATGAATGCTGACCACGTTGGAGATTGACGCCTGTGGTCGTCGTTCTGGCAGGGAGGCAAAAGAGCTTGATTGCATCCGTGAAACGTGGCGAATATGAGCCCTAAGCGTGTTGATGGTCATGTAAGTCGTGATCGGCTGATCATGTAAGTCGTTATCGGATGATCTTGAGCCGTGATAACTGTTCCTGCTGTTGAGGCGCTCCGCGCAAGGCCGAGGCAAACACATAATGTCTGTGCTTGCACGCTCTGATGGGCTCGAAGATTTGATTTGCATGTTTTAGTAAGCACGGGAGAGCTATAGCGTAGGAAGCCAATAAAAAGTGCTCGGTACAACTGTAGCATGGAGCCCACTGATGATCCCCACGTTTTACCGGCGATGAATTTGAAAACGTGAACCATTGATGTGAGCTTCTTCTTCAAGTGGGCAACCTGAGTGCTCTAGGAGAGGTCTCGGGCAACAAAGACACCCAAAAACCGATGATTTCTCTTATAGGAGAAACGCTGGCCATTGATGCACACTGGACAACCAAAGATCGCTTTTCGCGTAAAAGCGACTAACGCACTTTTTTCTGTCGAGATGGTTAGGCCTCGACAGAAAAGGTTACAGGTTAGGTTTGTTGAAAATATTGAAAATGACCAATGGCCCCTGGGTTATCACAGGTGAATTTAACGCGCATCACCAGTTATGGGGAAGCACTAAAATTGATTCCAGAGGCCGGAGTCTTGCCTCCTTTGCTGCCGACCATGATATGTGCTGTGTGAATAATGGCAGCCCTATATTTCTGTGAGGCACGACCTATAGTAGCTGCTTAGACTTGACTTTGGTGTCACGACGCTTCGCCTCGAGCGTCCAATGGTTTACTGAAATAGAGACATATGGAAGATACCATATTCCAACATACATCAAGATTAGTGGAGTTGGGCAATGCTCCTCTACAGTCTTGCGTACAGTTGAGTGGTCAAGGTTTAAGGAGCATATGAATGACGCATGTCGGGAAGGCCTTTCACACAATAAAGAAGATGAAATCGCGGACTCAATGAAAGCATTCATGGGCTCGCTCACAAGGTCAGCAAGGCGAACACACTTCGACACAGAACTGGAGAGGCTGCGTGCGGAACGCCGACAGTCGGAAAGAAGGTATCGGCGCACGAAATCCGTTCTAGACCTGAGGGCTTCACGACGCATACAAAAGAAAGTTCAGCGTCGTATGGATAAATTGGAAGACAAGCGATGGAAATCTTGCTGTCAGACGCTTGATCCCCGAAGATCGCTCTCACACATATGGAGAACGGTTAGGGGTCTTCGCTCATGCCCGCATCAAAGGAAGCCCTTTGCTGCTCTGGCCCTCTACCAACACCGCTCGCAGTTTGAAGTGGTTGAAGAGTTCTGTGTGCGGGTTGCTGGATCCGTGATCATCCCTACTGACGCGGCACTGAATGGCATCCCTGAGGCACAGTGTACCAGAAATGAACGTGCCATTTTCACCTGAAGAGCTCGACGCTGCGTTAGCGACCTGCAGGCGTTCTTCGTCACCAGGACCAGATGACATCACGTACGCTGCCCTATGCCACCTTGGACATTTGCGCACGTAGTGAGCTGCTCAACTACTACAATGAGTCTTGGCAAAACGGCGTTGTTCCTAAACAATGGAAATCGAGCCGCTTGATCCCCATTCTGAAATCTGGAAAGTATCCGCTTGATTTATCATCATATCGTCCGATTGCCCTTTCGAGCTGCGTCGGCAAAGTGATGGCAAGAATGATTCTTGCTCGCTTGGTATGGTACCTCGAGCGATTCAACATCTATCCGGATGCCATGGCAGGCTTTCGTCGAGGTCGCTCGTCCATCGACAATGTTATTGACCTCGTTACCTGGGTCCAAGAACAGAAAATCCTCAAGCGCCTACCAGTTGCACTTTTTCTCGATGTCAAAGGAGCATACGACAACGTCGCCTATGAGGCCATACTGAACTCACTTGAGGCTGTGGGAGTTGGTGGCCGGATGTATCAATGGATTCAGGACTATTTGACTGGGAGGTGCTTTTTCTTACAGACTGAAGACGGCCCAACTTCGGAACATTGCATCTACCGTGGTGTGCCGCAGGGTGGAGTGCTGAGCCCTATATTGTTCAACCTCGTCTTGGTAGGACTTGTGGAGTATTTACTGCGGACAGTTCATGTCTCTATATACGCCGACGACATTTGCATCTGGGCCTCTGCAGTGACTCGGCCTCAGGTGCGGGCCAGGCTTCAGCGGGCGGCAACCATGACGGCGTCTTACCTACGAGAACAAGGCCTCAGTGTGTCTACAGAAAAGAGCGCATTGGTTGGCTTTACGCGCAAACAAATGTCACTGTATCCAGTTTCAATCAACGGTCAAGCTGTGTCTTATGTTAAGATGCATCGCTTTCTGGGTGTCATCATCGACCGTAACCTCTCGTGGACCCCTCACTGCGTCTACCTGAAGAAGAAGTTATTTGCTATTGCTCAGGTATTTAAATTTCTCTGCGGGAAAAACTGGGGTGCACCAGTCCATTCTATGCTGCAGCTGTACAGGGTACTGTTCCTGGGACTCCTTCGTTACAGTCTGCCAGTTTTGTCAAATACATGGAAGACGAACATTCGCGCTCTTGAGAGAATACAAGGTCAAGCCCTACGCACGTGTTTAGGGCTGCCTCGCTGCACCTCAACAACAGCAACAATAGCCATCGCGAGAGACCATACGATTCAGACACACGTAGCTGCCGACTCCCTCAGAGCGCACATTCGTCATCTGTCAAGGATCCCCGACCATCCCTTAGCTTCCCTGCCAGCGGAGAGACCTCAAGCGACCTTTTCAAAAGTCATTAGTGCCCATCAAGAGTGTGTACCGTCATGTTTTACACCGGCGTCGAAGCATTCATCTCCCCTGCGGTGCCTGCGACAGCCTCAAGTGAATTTTGCTATTCCCGGAATCACCAAGAAGGCCAATCATCCATCGCTGGCTCTGAAGCAACTGACGCTGCTATTAATGCACCAGACATATCATGACTACATAGATATATGTATACCGACGGCTCGACCTCACCTACCAGCTCAACTGCCGCATTCGTCGTTCCAGCCAAGCAAGTTGCAGTTAAATTCAAATTGTCACATATGACTTCATCTACATCGGCAGAACTTGCAGCCCTCCATGCAGCTGTGACCTACGTCACCGAAGAGCCGGCACAGACATGGGTCATATTCTGCGACTCTAAGGCAGCCCTTCACAATATCAAGTCAGCCTTACATCATAGAACTTATGAGCAGATGATATCCGACATCAGGGAAGTACATCACCATGCTCTGGAAACAGGGCACAGCATAGTCTTCCAGTGTATTCCTACTCACTGTGGCATCATCAGCAACGACATTGCTGACAGGGCTGCCCGATCTGCCCACGAAGACACCCAGACGCGTACAATACCTTTGGCGAGGACGGACACTGCCAGGGAACTACGTCTGCTTCCAAGCAAAACGTCACAAACTTTATGGAGGTCAAGTGCCTTCAATTCCCGATTATATAAGTTGGACCCCTTGCTACGGCTACAACTGCCATCTAGCCTTTCCCGTGGCGAAGCAACCTTGCTATGCCGCTTGTGGCTGGGAGTGGCGTTCACGAACGCTTACTCACATCGTATGGGAATGGCCGAGAGCCCGGTGTGCGACTCCTGTATGTGCGAGGAAACCATCGAGCACCTATTGTGTACCTGTCCTCGCTACGACGTACAACGCCTCTCTCTCAGGACAACTTTTAACCGGCTGGACTCGAGACCGTTCTCTGAGTCAAAGATACTCGGACCGTGGCTACACCCGTCACTGGCACAAAAAGCGTTGCGTACAGTATTTGAAGTGCACCAGTTTAAGAGACCGCTTATAGTGTCCCTGTACATCGACTCACGTGTACTCAGTGCTCATTCTCTCCCTATTTTTCTCTTTCTATTTCCCCTATCCCTTACCCCTAGTGCAGGGTAGCAAACCAGATGCTCTTCTGGTTGACCTCCCTGCCTTTCCTCTCCTTGCTCTCTCTCTCTCTTCGACAACGTGACCCACGATGCCATGCTTGTGGTGCTCTCTTCCACCAACTGTGGCACCAAGATATACAACTACATGCGAGTCTTTTTCCAAGTCCGTACGTACATCCTCAAAATTGGCGATATGACACGTACCCACACCTGCAAAGGCACATACCGCAAGGAGCCGTGCTCTCACCAACACTGTTCAACTTAGCAATGTGTCGCATACACATTGCTACTCCTCATACCAGACATACATTACACACTGTATGCCGACGACATAGCCATATGGATCAACAAAGGCTCTCCGGGGAAAATAGAAGACACCGTGCAACGCGCTCGATAGATGCAGCCCAAGCGGTAGCGGCTAGCATTGGCTTGGCGGGCTCCCTGGAAAAGTTAGAGCTGCTTGTGCACACCACGCGCTGGAGACCCCCACCCATCACCCTACACAACAAAGGACAATATATTCCACAAATGCATAATATCAAAGTACTGGGCCTACACATGCAGCGAGATGGAGTGGGTGCGGCCACTGTTCAGCACTTGCTAAAGCAACGTGAACAGGTCTTGAACATGGTGCTGTGCATTTCTGATCGCCACCGAGGGCTTCATGAGACAGACATGCTGCGGCTGCATGATGCCTTACTCTTGTATCACCTTCGCTATCACGCACCATACATTAAGCTCTCAAAGGCACACCACAACAAGCTCAACACCCTCATTCGCAAAGACACCGAACTTGCAATGGTAGTGCCAACCAACACAAGTACAGAGCTGCTAGACAAGGAACCATAACACCCTAGAAAAGCTTATCAGCACAAGCACAGGCAGGAAATTAGACTGAACAGTACTACATCAGGCAGAATAATCCTGCAAACGCTGGGTTTCAAACTCAATGACACCCCATTGTTTGCTACAAGCACGCTCGGCAAAAGTGCTCGAGCACTACTCACAATAGCCCGCATATCACAGTACATGGACCCCGAACGAAACAAAAAACGCAGCGAACAGCGCATCACGTACAATAGCAAGTACATTCAACGAGCCAACACATGTATGCTAATTCTGTACATCGGTGTACATACCTGTACACCGATGCTGCCATCAACAACAGCGTTGCAGCCATAGCCATTACCGATCACCACTCCACAATCATTCACATGCAAACTATCAAAATGACGGAACCATAGTGGGTGGAGCTTGCCACCATCATCAAGGCAATTGAACTCACGTCAATCACCGCGAAGAAATGTATCATATTTACAGATTCGATGAAAGCGTGCTGCATAATTCAGAGGACAACTTCCCAAAGATTACTGTGAAGCAATCCACAAACACCTGCGCCTGCCCACTCTGGTGATCTAGATACCGAGGTACGCGGGAATGGACGGCAATGGAGGGGCTAACCTGCTCGCCCGAGAAGCAGTGCGCTCGGCCCCCTCCATCCCATGCTCAGGTCGAACCTCTCACAAGGCTCCCACAATGCCCACACTAGCACCATACAGAGAAGACGGAACACAATTTTCAACTCTCAGGCCAGACCATACCAAAGGAAAGGGCACACTCATTCACCAAGCACAAACAAACACCTTGCATATACCAGCTAGAACACCTTTATATGGGGAGAAGTAACAGAGCCTCTGCCACACTGTGGGATCCGTAGCGGTCACCCAAACACTTCGCATATACTGTGCATAGCTCGCGCGCTTCTTTCTGCACGAACCACGAGAGCATCGACATGGGTCTCGTAGACAACAAACACTTCACTGCTATATCATGAAAGAAAAAAAGTACAAGGTGGCTTATTTTGCACTGGTTAATGTATGCGAGTATTGATGTTTTCATTTCATGATATCTTGATTCTGTGCTGCATAGGCTTGAACGCAGGCACAACTTTGTCAATTTGGATATTTCTTTGCTGCTCGAGCATTGTAACCTCGTCCTTTGTGTTCATGCACGGATCATATCTGCATGTTCATGCTCGCGGTGTCGCACATGCTTTCATCGCAGTCTGTTTGTAGCAAACAAAATGAATTTGCAGGTTTACTGCTTACACTTAGCCGTACAAGTGGCTCACAACAATTGTATGCACGCTGTCCAAACATTTGATGTGTTGACAATGATTGCTCTCTCCTGGTAGCTTCTGTTCATTAGTGCACTGTGAAAATCATGAAGCGTGTACTTGAAATGCATATAATCCACTAGTATAGTGCATGTGCTATCTGCTCCGCACTGTGCAAGTCGCTGTGGAAGTCAAAGCTGTGACTAGGCTGCAGGGCTTCAAACATCAGGGCACCGAGCTCAAATCGGCAAATGGGTGCGCTGTTGTTGACAGATTTGCCCTGTGCAACGCAGTATTGATGCCACCAGCCAACCTTACCTATCAGGTAACTAGCATACTAGCATGCTACTAGGAACTAGGATACTAGCATACCTATCAGGTATGCTAGCAAAGGAGCCAGCATAAGGAAATCTCAGGAATGTACTCCCATTCCTGCTGTGTGTGTTAAGGATTTCAACAGGGGTAGCCAGTGAATTGCTTCAACTGGATTACCATTCTATGAGTAAAAAATACAAAAAGAGAAATAGATGGGCTGTAACGTGAGACATTTATTTCATTTCATAAAGCACATACATATTCACCAATTCTGCACAGTCCTTGATAATGTGTACTAGACAAGGTACAGTGTCGCAAGTGCTTGTAGTTGCCGGCTGTAGTGCAAGCAAAATTTGTGTTCACGCAAAGTCAGTCTTCATGCAAATGGTGATCACGAGTTATGTTCAAAGCTTACAATTATTAATGTTTTTGCAGATAGTGTCTATGAGTGGGAAATCCCGGCATGTCCTAACGACGAAAGTAGCCAGGCAGTGTGCATCCAAGATGCACAAAATGGAGCAACCGCAGCTCAGGTCGAGCTGTCGGCATAAAGGGGACCAGCTGCCTTGCGACCTGCTGTCCTGCAACTGGCTTCTTCATTACAGGCTGCCCCGTTGCAAGCTACCCCTCAACACCCCGCTCCTGAGCAACGCAGAATGCACACAAAGAAGGAAGCTGTTGAGGAAAAGCTGAGCGCCCGCCTTAGCGGTGTTGAAGAGGACAATAAGCGAAAGAGGAGGGAGCACCTTCTCAAGATGAAGCTTATGAGAACTGAGCTTGCGCTTCATATGAAGCATGCAATACAAATGCACGAACTTGATTGTGCAAGCAAGAAGGCTAAACTTGAGCTTCTCATGCTGAAAATAGCTGCCGTGAGAAAACCCAGTACGTAAAATGGCCCAATTTTTTTATTTTCAATATTCATGCCCTGTTTTGCTCTGCCACATTTTAGGAAAAATATTGCTGAATAATGCGTGCTCGTGTTCTGAAGCCGCTCGCCGAGTCAACGGGCTGTGGTCCTTGAGCTTGTGAAGCTGGGGAAGGCTGCTGAACATTGCATGTGTCTGGAGGCAGTTCATGACATGGACGGTTCCAGCCAAAGTTGTGCAGAGCTGCACATGCCGTGATGACAATGACAGAAGTTGTTGTTTCTATTTGTAGCTTCATATCAAGACATGGGAACCTTCTTTTCCAGATGCCGAAAGCCCTTTCGACTGTGTTCCTCGTCCGGACTTGTGACCTGTGATACCTGAATAAAGAGATGTTGCATATTTCCATGTATTGCTGTATATTACTGTGACCAGCCATACACACCTGTACTCTGGGCTGTCTTTGCCTCCAGGATTCTTTAGCGGCGTCATCAGGTATGGCGGGCAGGCATACCCCATGTCGCCGAGCAGTACGCCAGGTACATCTCCTTCCTCATAACGTACTCTCAGCGTTACTGTTGTCGAAAATCCTGCTGTCATGTGCGGAGCCCGGCCAGCTTGCAACTAAATCGAAAAATTGAAGTTCAGGTCCTGTGATTGCCTGCAAACATGCGAAAAAATAATGAACGTGAATATTTTGCAGCTGCTGTAACCTGCAGATTTTTCAAGCTGTTTATATGCATTCTAGTAGTAATGTCCCTATTATAATAGCGGTCAAGTGCCTCTTAAATCTTGTACTTCAACGTTAGTGGATGAAAATAATTTTCTATCGGAGAAAGTGAAGCAGAGACTGAGCTTCATGCAGCTCGCAACGTCGCGCACTTTTCTTGTATTCCCTGCTGCGTTTATTACCATTGCAATGAGGCTGACGCAGGTTTAAAAAGCGAGACTACGGTAGCCACTCTACTGTTCAGCAAATGCAGCGCGAGCGTCTGGTTGAGTAAATGGGGAAAATAGAACAGACAGAGACATGTATTCAGCGCAAATCTGAGTGAACAGGGAAAAAAAAAACGTGACGGAGGTTCATGACTCCGATAAGCAAACCAGGTTAAATGGGCTGTTCGTTCATAAATGGCACTTGGGAGCACTACAGTCGCGACGCGCAAGCGGGCGTCATGTGCTTCTATATTTCGAGGGCTTATCTTTAGGACACGTAAAAAATAATTACTGAACAAGTAGAAATTTAGTTTACTTCTGGGGTGTTACGCGCCAAAACTGCGATATCAATAGGAGGCAAGACGTAATGGGGGGAACTCCAGATTAATTTTGGCCTCCTGGGGTTCTTTATGGGGCCCCTCACCAGACCACATAGCAAATATTGATTAAACGGTGGAAGTTTTTACGTGCCCGGTAAGGAGCTTTCTACCGCAAGAATTTTTGAAATTATTTCCTTAATAGCAGAGATAGAAATATCTCAAGTGCCGCGAACCCATGATTTCAGGAGGCGAGCGTCACCGCCAACATAGACACTCTTTCCACTTGCCCCGTATAGCCTCCACAAGCGAAATTCCTTCCCTGCGTTCACCCTTACCGGAGCCGGAGAGAGAGAATAAAATTTATTGGTGAAAAATTTATGGTCGTTTTGTGGTTGAACCGCCTAGTCCGGAAGATCAGTGGCTTTTGCCGCCGTCCGGGCTAGGTTGACCAGGGTTGTGGCTGTCGTGGGTCCGAGCTGGACAGGGTCGCCTCCCACTCGACTGGAGGATCGCATGACGAATACGTCATGGGCCCCGCCTTCTTTCTCTCTCTCTGTCGCGCACGTTTTTGCTGAGTGACGCACTTCCGGCGACGCTCTCGCGCGCGAGCTGTCGCGTTTGTTTCGTTTCGCGCAATGGACGATCTTGCGCGCACTGCACGAGAACACTCGATCAGTGCCACAATTACGAGCAATGAGGCAAGCGCATGTGAGTGGACGAAAGAACACGATCGCATCGCTGGAACACAGTACAAAACGAGATAGTTTCGTTCTCTGCGCGCGCGACGGCACGACGTGGGAACAAGCAGATGAAACAGAAGTACATCTCCCTTGTTACGATACGAAGTCTAACAAAAACACGCAGGCATTCTGTTGGTATGTTTTATTATTTCTCTAAACCTTAATTCGTTTATTGAAGCAACAGATTAAACAAATAACTAATGTTGCCTCCAATAATTAAGGAAGTCACGTGTCACTATGAGAGACGTCACAGCACTGCCAGGTACGTAGCCGCACTTGCACATATACGTCGTCGACTCTCCGGCTGGGAGCGCGGCGCCGGTGAGGACAAGGGCAAACGGCGTTTGGTTTGAAATTTAAGCTTATTCCGTGGTGCGTAGAGATGTAATCCATTGCAGATACGATTGTTAGCGCGCATTGTATGCACTGCGCTTGTCAGCTCAAAATGGCCAGACCTGGTGAGGGGTGCTTCAACGTGCGATTACATATAAGTAAACAACCACTTCTGCATTCCGCCCCCATTGAAATGCGGCCCCGCGCAACAGCTTTGAACCCACGAACTCGTGAATTGAATTGAATTCTGGGGTTTTACGTGCCAAAACCACGATATGATTATGAGGCGCACCGTAGTGGGGGACTCCGGGTTAATTCTGATCACTTGGGGTTCTTTAACGTGCACCCGATGCACGGTACACTGGCGTTTTTGCATTTCGCCCCCATCGAAATGCGTCCAGACCTCGTGCTTAGCAGCTCTACGCCATCGCCGCTAAGCCACCGCGGCGGCGGGTTTTAACATGTAGAAAGTTAGAAGCTGCTCAATTAGATGTTTCCTAGAAGGCCCTACAACTTTCTAACTGGAAGTTTTTCGCTAAAGTTAATACTTGCAGAATTGTAATTATGTAATTAGGCAGAATAAAAAAAGTTGCAGTGGCTTAGCTAGGCTATGCCAGGATATACGTAGCGTTAGCAAAGGTTCAGCTGATTATTCTTAGCTTTCCTGGTTGTCTAGATTGTCAAGGATTAGCTTGATTGTCATGCTTACTGCTGCTGAAATGACACACACGCGGTATACGTATTATGTGGCACATGTATTCATTCCTCCTACGCTCAACCGCTAATTGCCAGGCAACTACTTCGGGATCCGATGAGTCAAGCTTCTCCGTTCTTCTGCGCTGTTGAGCAGCATTTGCGCTCTCCTTCTCCATGGCTATACCACACTGGCAAACGCCAGTCAGAAGCGCAGCGGCTCCAGCGCAGGAGTGCGTCTACCACGGCTACGACGTCACTCCTCTGGAATGCGCAGACCGGCGGCGGTGAGTCGCGCGCGGCGGCGGCGGAGTGCGCGAGAGGTGCCGGCTCCGGTGGCTCCGGTGCGCAAGCCGTGTGACATCACTGATCCTTGCGCATGCGCAGCACGGCTCTTGATGTGCCGCGCGAAACGGGCTTGGCTAGGCCAGTGTAGCGAACGCTACAAAAATTGTATGGCTTGCTCTATAGAATAGGCAACAACGTAGAGCAATTTGGTCGTGACCACAGAGAGTGGGCTTCGGCATATTTTTAAGCCTTGGCTAAAATTTACGAGGGCACCCTATGTATACAAGTACCGTACATACAAGCATAACGGGTGTTTCTTCAAAGACTTTCGGTAACATTTAAAACTAGACGTTTTTAAATAAAAAGGCGGTTCCTGCGCAGAAATGGCGTCCGCGGTGGCGACCATGGTGTGACAGGCGATACGTGGTAATTAGTCAGTAATTAACAAAAGTTCATTCATTAACTTGTAACCTTTTAGTTTCAGCGAGATCATCGCAATTGGGAAATTGAAGCGAGCTCTCCGAACAAGCCATATCAACCTTTGGATCTAGAAAAACGTGAATACCTGCGGAACTGTGGCTCGTCGAAATTCGGCTATCAGAGGGCGCCAAACCGAAACTGCGAGACTACAGAGCGCAAAGCAGCGCCCCTCGAGGCGACGTTCTGCTTACGTCAACCAGCAGCCAGCGCTCTTTGGCTCATTGCGGCTCCCTGTCACTGTCGCTGTCAAATAGAGAGTCCCCTTTCTCTTTCCAGAAAAGATAAAAATAAAACTAACACCACAGCGTTCAAGTGCTTCATTCACACAGTCGTAAATGGGGGCTCGGGTTCGCGAAGCCGTTCGTACGCAATAGCGGACCAGCGAAGTCATCGCAGCCAACGAAGAATACAGAATGCGCCTGACCATTGAGTGTAGCCCGTGGGTTTGCTAACGCTATTGTTATAGATTCATCGCTGTTTGAGAATTGACCCCGCCTCTCTGGAAAACAGCCGAGAGGTGTCGTGAACAGTCTTCCACTCGGACAAACACAACAAAGCGCGGGCAGCTGCGCTGTGATAGGCAAGGGGGCCGCCCAAGTGACCTCGCGGGCGCGAAAGTTCGGAAGCGGCTGGGTGGGGTGCTCACGATGCCTGGCGTCATCCGGTAAAGAAAGAAAGGAAACAACGCCCTTAATGAAGAGGCCGGCCGCCGCGCCCCGGTCGGATTAATCGCCGAGCAGCCTCTGTGTAGCAACGGGGAAGGGGGAGTCCTTTCTTCGCCGACGCTTCCGCCACCAGAGCGCATTCACGCACGCACGCCGATGTGGCAGCGAGCGCCACTCCCGCAGGGTGGCGCTAGGTTTGCAGTACGAGTGTGGCGCGAATACTCCGAGATGGCGCTGCCACCTGGAGGCTGTTACGTGAACTGCTGTCGCCCTCATTCTTCAAACCGTGCCGGCACGCACCTGAGGTTATTAGAAGTTGTAGGGCTAAGTGGTCGGAGTGGACTGATATTATGCGAAGGACGTGAACAGCGCGAGCGTGCGTGCGTCGAAGTCACCAAATTAAGAGTCTCGGCGCGCTTTTAACGGAGCTCCGTTGTGGAGATTACCGGAGCTTTGATTTAATAAGACCCCCCCCCCCCCTTCCTCTTCGTCCACTCGCTTTTTCCTGTCGCCTCTTACCGTATGCACGCTGAGCTCAATTTGGATCGCTCGATGGGCCGTTGCCGTTTTTCTTTCTCTCTCTCTTTTAATTCACGTCGGTTCACCGCGCGTGCTTACATTCGCAGCCACGCGAAGACGCAATTGTTTCACGACGGCTCTCATATATATATATATATATATATATATATATATATATATATATACAACATGCGTAAGGGCTGGGTGTGTACCGGTTAACAAATGTCGCTGGCGAAGCGAAAGTGAATAAAATGGAGGGAGCGTAATAATTGAGACGGTTGTTCCTCGGTGCTTACGCATTTTCGCGAAATTTGCGTCGCGGCAGCTTATGCAGCGCACGTGTAATGGGCATGCCCAGAGGGGCACTTATTGCGTGCTACGCAACAAAAAAACAGCGATTACTGAAAAGCTGTTAATTTTATTTTTGCTGTAGCGGTACCTTTTTATAATTAGCTTTATAGATAAATCTTGACGTAACTACAGTAAGAAAACTTGTCTATGATCTATAGACGGAAGCAGTTGCAGAAGTTGGCGCTGATGAACGCTCGAAATGTAAAATGTTTACAAATGTCGCAGTTTCGCCCGAAAGGCGAAGCATCGTTTGCGATAGCAAATTAGTAGAGAGCTATACGAAGCAAGGACAGTAGTTTAATGGGCCGTGTAAAGTTGTAAGCCTTTGCTTACTAACTAAATAGACAAGCCCGGTGTCACGCGCGCCGCGCGCTCAAGTAATCATGAACACATCTCGCTCGATGTCCGCGGAAACTCGCTGTGAAAACGCCGGAGTGAGAAAGCGCGCCAGCAGCAGCGGACAAATTGACCTTCGCGCTGTCTCTTGTCTCGCTTCAACGCGAACTAAAGTCGAAAGCACGGCGCATACGAAGCTACCGGCACTCTGGGCATGCACTTTGTCCCCATCGCAGATCACTTTGCAGATGAGACCCGCGCGGGCGCGCACTTCGCCCACGTCGCAGATCGCTTTCAAGATACAGCGTCCGCGCGGCCGCGTTGTGAGCAGCAGCCGACGAAGCATAACGCACCCCCTCCCTCTCCCCCTCCGTCGATTCGCACCCGTGCCTCGCGCGCGAAAGTCCGCCCGCTTCCGGCCTGCCTTCCTCCCTCGAGTGCGCTGCATTAAGATGCGATTGCCGGCTCACCCTCGTATGCTTTCACTTGCACACAGCGTACGGCGCGCGGCGACGATTTTATCGCCGTTGGACTTAATACGGAACCTAACGGCGACGGCAGAAATGCGCCTGGAGTGTCCATGTACCTGCTATCGCAATAAAACGTGACCTTACAAGGCTACCCAGAAAAGAATGCAAACCAAGCAAACGGTTGCAATCGCACTTTGCAAGGTTAATTGGAAAGATGGGTCCACGTACACGACAAGTAAGCAGTTGGGTGAATTCAATAAAGAGAGTGCATGCTCGGGAACATCGTAACTGCTGTGATTGCAGGTGAAAAAGCGTGTATAAAACCAAAGGCAGAAATACGCTTTCTTTTTTTAGACGTGTTTGGAGGAGTCTTTCAATGGTACTGCCTGACGACCCAACTACAAACGAACGATTGTTCGTAGACATACTTCAAAGCCGTTCAAAGGGCTCAAAGGGTTATATATATATATATATATATATATATTAATGGACCAAAACAAAGGGAACCGAGGGGCTCGATTATTATTAACCATATCATAAGAAGCCAACAAACAATGACACCAAGAACAACACAGGGGAAATTACTTGTACTTATTAATTGAATTTAAGAAATGATAAGTTAATGGGAATGAAAATGGATGAAAAGACAACTGTCCGCAGGTGGGAAACGATCCCACGTCTTCGCATTACGCGTGCGATGCTCTCACCATTGAGCTACCGCGGAGCCGTTTTCCCATCCACTTTCTGAGGTATTTATGTTTTACTATACTGCACCTAACCCTGGGAGTGTTAGCCAGTGCCACCACTCGCAAACCTTGGGGCGGATGTGGAACATCCTCTCTGACGCAGGCGTGTTTGTTGGCTTCTTATGATATGATAAATAATAATCGAGCCTCTGGGTTCCCTTTCTTCTCGTTCATTACATAACGAGGGCTTGAATCCGGCAGCATTGATGCCTTCAGGTAGCACATGTGGGTTTATTGACCAGTTGCCATCACCCCAAAAAAAGATCACGTGCTCGGGATGCCTGCGGCAGAAAGGACGTTCCACATCCGCCCCAAGGTTTGCGAGTGGTGGCGCTGGCTAACACTGCCAGGGTTAGTTGTAGTAGTAAAACATAAATACCCCAGAAAGTGGGTGGGAAAACGGCTCCGCGGTAGCGCAATGGTAAGAGCATCGCACGCGTAATGCGAAGACGTGGGATCGTTCCCCATTTATCATTTCTTTAATTCAATTAATAAGTACAAGTAATTTCCCCTGTGTTGTCTTTGGTGTCATTGTTTGGTGGCGTCTTATGATATGATTATATATATATATATATATATATATATATATATATATATATAGAGAGCTATGGGTGGTGCACTGTCCGGACGAGCTATAGAAAGCTGCTTGCAAAATGCGGTATAAGGCTATGCAGGAAGGAGTTACGAAGAAGGCACAGCGGGAAAAGACCATTAAATGTCAACTGCAACGAAATTGTAGACCACGCAGAAAGCCTAGTTTAAGATAATGCAGATATAGAGGATCCACTATGCAAATTGTTTACCCTTGAAATACGAGCGGATGCGTAACGAAAAGCTCGCAAGTTATAGCCAATTTGATACCACGGAAGTGAGAAAAAATAAGAAAAACATCATTACCGCTCGCCGTAAGCGACACACGCACGGCTCCCCGGCGTGAACTCCGGGATTCGGTGGCGCTTACGGCTTCCAGCGGCTAAACCAGCGGCTAACCACCAAGTGCACACGTCGTCCGCTTAAGTGCTGCTTAGAGGAATAGATACATTTACCAGCCCTGCGGCAATTTGTGTGTGAGTACTAATATGGTGTGTGTGTACTACTCATTTGTAAACAATTTAGTGTTGTTTCGGTGCTTTAAACTCCCTGAAACAATCATAATTGTTATATATGTTTATGGCCCAGTGTTTGAGCGTTAATCATAGATTCAAAATGGAGGCAGTATCTGCTCGAGTGGGTTTTCATTGATCGTTGGCACTTACAAGCCGCGGGGGGGAGGGGAGTGGGAATACATTAAGGTGCGCAGCAGTCCGAAAATACATAGGCATGCACGGCGAAACGGGGACAGCCGCCTCCGTTTCCACTTTCAAGTGTATGCTATGCTATATAGATATTTCTTGGACAGGAAAGCAATGGCCGGCGCATTTGTGTCTTACAGCCCACCGCGCCGTGCAAGCAGCTGGTTGAGCAGGAGCAAAAAAAAAAGTGTGATCAGAGCAGGCGGGTTTGACGGACTCGCTGCGTGAGTGCATAAAATGAACGGCAAAGGCTTATCTTAGACGTAAGGCTGCGCTGTCGCATAGTAGCATTCGATCGCAGTGCGGCAATCTCGTTCCTGGTTGGTGCTTAGCTATCCTTCGCTTGCAAGCGTCGCGATAAGCGTGGGACCATTTGGCCGAAGGGGTGACTTTCGGCCGGGACTGCTTTGGGAGGCGTCCTCGATCAATCGAACGGGGAAGTGGAGCGGACGTTCTTGCGCGTTAAATTTGGTCGCGCTTAAGGCGGCCGGTTTGTTCGTCGATTATACACCAGTTGTACTGCTTCGGTTGCGAGTCTTGCGGTGACGAGCACGCAGACGAGTGTCCGTCGACGGTGGAAGATCGAAGTATACGCGCCAGCGTAGATGCGAGAATGAAGTTTCTGCAGCAATAAGAATTGCCCAGATTAACAACGCGACCACGCCGCCATGATTCGTAAGTTACTAAATGCGCCTTACGCCAGCTATAAGACGCTACAATGCTCTCATCGATGGTGCCGGCGTAACAAACGGCGGCCACTATATGGAATGGATGTGAAGAAAAATGAGACATTAAAAACGACAACGAGCTATAGATGCTATAGACGCTTCATCGCTCGTCTGAGTGTTGCTCGCCGAGCTGAAAATTTGAAATATTCATGCTTCTTATCTCGATCGCAAGCATGCCGAGTCATGCGGAGCATGCACACTTGGACATCTTCAAATGTCGGACACTCTTACCTTGTGATAAATGATTAGAGATGTCTCGCGGCGAATATGTATAACCTCTCTCATTCAGTTTTGCCTCCGCTGCTCACTAGACTGTATGCATACTGGCGCTATAACGTCAACGTAGAACGCTTCAGCGACTATATAGGCTTTTAGTGCAATCTTTGCGTCATAATTCCGCGCGTTAGCTGCTGATTCTTTTGGCTCAAGCTAGTGTCAACCTCTGTCCACATTCGTCATTTTGTACTTGATCGCTTCATAGCTGCCGGCGCGCACGCAGATTTGTTCCTGCAGCTGTAGAAGTCATAGTCCCGAACAGTGATGTACGACATAGGCATTTTTGGGGACGCGTAAGGCCGCATCGTCGGTGAACCATTGGCCTGTATTTGTGAGCTAGCATTGTGTTCCGTCACACTCGGTGTTGACATTGCTTAATAAACATCCCATGCTTGAACCACGCTGTGTACAGACGTAACAAGGCGATAAAAATATTTGCTGTTCTTGTTTCTTTAAGCGCTGGTGCTGAAGTAGCCTTGCTCTGTGCTTTTAGAGTAATATTGTGCGCACAATATGTCCAGGGAAAACGATCGAATTCTGCTTACTGGGTGCACCGTCGAACATATATAAAGGCATCCATCATCCATTATATCGTTCATTTTTTGTTTATATAGCACACATCTTACGACAGGTGCCACTCGCCAGAACTTTGTAGAAACTAGTACGGAGGGAAGAAATTTAGAGTGTCCCATGAATAGTGGACCGCCACCGCGGCTCCAAAAGATAAATATTTCATTTAAAGTCGTAAACAAGGTGCTACAACTGGATAAAAGAAGCCACAGACGCCTTCTCAGCCTCATCAATTAGGGTGGGCATACTTCCTCTGCACAAGTGCAACGCCGTCTGTACAGGCATTTCTTTCTTTTTTTTTTTCAAACCACAACGTCACAAAATAGGGTGGTGGCGCCAACGTGTTCAGCGATGTGCCTACCGGTTCATACTAGTGCCCAACGGTGTGTAGCACAGACGGCAAAAAGTAGCACCCTTTAAACTGCGCCCTGTGTTTCCATATGCCTTCCGCACTACTACCACATTAGAGCCATAAGAAACCAAAGATAATATACCATTACCGCCGCGATAATGAACCTATTTTTTCGAGAGATAATTACGGCACGAAACCCGAGGGACGTGAGTGGAGCCGAGCGACACAGATGGGATATTCTTTCCTTTTGCCCACGCAGGCTGGCGCTTTCGTCTGCAAACACGGATAAGTTGGATAAATCCCTGTGATTTGGGCCGCAGAAAGCCTTCAGCAGGCTGACGACGCAAACTGTGGGTGGGGAAGGCTACGAAGGGGTCTACGCTTTTCTCCTGCATGTATGGAGGCCCGTCAGAACAGAGAAAGTAGACCAATTGCGGTTAATTGAGAAGGGTAACGAGATCGCTTTTTTTCCCTCAAAAATATTCTGCTGCAAAAAATTTTGTCTATAAGGTAAACTCTTCGAGATATTAAACGCTATTGGTCTTGCCAAATTTATGTAGTGACCCATCATGTCTTAAAATGGGCCTGATATCTTTCTCTCTTGAATGAAAAGAATGTGAATTGGCCGCAAATTTGCAGACAATTTGTGAAGCATTTAGCATAGGCATTTTGAATGACGCAGTGGTAAGCATGGTATAGTCCCAGAACATAAAAGAAATGACCTAAAAATATTCGTTGTGAGGGGCGGAGGCAGCCATACATTTCGGGTCAGCGATGGCTCATTGAGCAAACTGACTCTATACTAGAAAAATCATAAATATAATCTCGTCAGGGAAACATTTCCGAGCTTTCTTCCCATTTTTCTTCAGTAATTTTTCTAGCGTACAGCCTTTCCCCCGAAGACGAAGGCATCAACGACGCGGTGAGCACTTGGGAGTAGATGTGCGTAGCCTTACGTGTCGATGGCACGTTCTCATTTTGGAGAATTGGCCGAGAATCTGGTATCTTCACATATAGAATACAATAAAATCCAAAAGAATTGACCACTAGTCGAAAATCAGTAGGCTAGAATCGGATGAAAGGGACTTGGCGAGTATATATCAATGAAAATTATTAGTCAGCAGCTTTACTGACTTAACAGCGAGCAACAGAAGTAAGCAAGTCTGCAGTTTTTCAGGTTAGTTCGCATTGTGTGTCGTAAGTTTGCATTCTTTATGGTACTCGATCTTCCTCTTTGCCGCTGCCCCTACTGCCAATGCTAGGGTATCTGCGCATGCAGGATGGACGCTGTTCCCCAGTGACTCGTGTTTAGCATGTTTTGAAGAATTTCTGAATGATGACGAGTAAATTGCTTGTTTGGAACGTGGTCTGCATTATCGTCCGGGAGAATGATCAGGTGTCGGCAAGCGTACGTACAGGTCAAAGAGCGAGGAAGCGAAAGCTGATCTGAAGTGTCAGACATGTACAACAGCGTCCCGGACCGGTGACAGCTAGCGTTAGGCTGCAGGCTAGTAGTGTGCCCATTAATACGGGCAAGAAGTTGGCTGACATAAGCAAAATGTTAGCTTCGCTTACAGTAAAGGGGGATCAATGACCAATTCTTAAAGATGCCGCGAGCAGCACTAAGATGTCTGACGCATATGATAAGCTCATAGAGGCTTAAAATAAGCTTTAAATAAGCATGATAAGCAAATTCAAGCTCTCTCTCAAAAAAAGGAGTTGAGGTGATTGAAGCAGCTCACGACAAACTTCGGAAGAAATTGAAAAGCCGCGCGATGTGCTCAATCCTTTAAATAAGTACAATTGAAAGTAAGACATTGTATTGAATTATTGGGTTTTACGTGCCAAAACCACGATTTGATCATGAGGCACGCCGTATAGTGGCGGACTCCGGATTAATTTTGACCACCAGGGGATCTTCAACGTGCCCTCCATGCATGAGACAGGCGTTTTTGTATTTTGCCCCAATCAAATAAAGCAAGACAAAGAAATTCGTAGATTACATGTAAATGAACATGAAGACGTCTCGGTGAAAGTTAGTGGCTTTCTACCGAGCTGGATTTTCTGCATCTTAAAATAGAGGACGTTGATGCCCTGCACCATCTTCCCTTTTATACAGATGCCTGTCGTGCTAATCGGGTTTGCAAAACACTCCACCATACCGCAATATATTGCCAAGCGCACCAATATGAGGCTATGCGACAAGAACACCCAATTTTTCAACAGCCCAATTACGCGAAATAAGAAGCTACTGAGCGTCGCAAGGACAGAAGCCGAGGAAGTGCACTACGTGGTTTGTCCGGTCGAGGGAAGAAAAAAAATTTAAAGCAAAACTCTATATGTCTAGGCGAAATCGCATATGGCTAGGCGAAATCAACTGTGTGCAGAAAACTGTCATCATCAGCAGTGGCTCCGGCGTCGGCGTCTTCTTCCACTGCTTCTTCCGTTGGCGCCTATCGGTTTGTAATCGTGCTCGTGCTCGGCACGCGCTCGTGCCACTGCTCCCGCGTTCGTCGTCTTCTTCCACAGTTGGCTGCGTTGCGGCTCATGATTCCAGCGTAGAATTTCACTTCTCATCTGTCGTCGTAATGGGGAGGCCTAGTTTACGGGGGTATGAGCCACTGTTTAAGGGGGTACGAGCCATTCATTGTCTCGCGTAACGGAAAGATTTAATTTCGAAGCAATTTATTTTCGAAGAATTGCAAGCGGCATTGGCTGGCGAATGCCCACGCCGCCGAGCAAACTCGAGACATCGAACGCAAGCGACAACGATGGACTGCGGGCATACCGTCAGTGGCATCATTCTCTCCGTCGCAGCCGAACGTGTGTGTAACCTCATAATTTAAAGATACTTTAATGAATCCTCGGGATTAACACCGGGGCGGCGCGCTTCAGCTTCGCTGGTTAACCATCATCACGGAGTGGAAGGGCCGACGAATGTTTTGTCCAGAAAGAACGAAGCGCTCGTGATTTGCATTACCATTGCAAGTTATTTGACAAAATTATTTTGAACTTGGTGGCTTTTTGGCAGATAGTTCTGAATAATAGCTTATTTTATTGCTGATTCATTTCAAAATTTACCGGAAACAAATGGTTACGTTTCCAACAACAGCCTGTCGTTTAATTGCTTAAATGCGGAAATCCTAAAAAATATAGTGAAGATATTGAGGCATAAATGCAGCAGCTGAACTGTGGTTGCGATTAGGAAACATTGAAGGACTAACACAAGATAGGATAACTAAAATTATTAACTTGATAATAAAACTTAAAAACGATGCTGTCTGATTTTCTCAAAAAACATTAGGAAGTTTCAGAATAAATTGAACACAAATCTTATAAAGCTCCAACACACGACAAAACCCTTTAAGACTTTAATTATACATAGTCAGCTGCCAATATGGTGCTCCATGTCTTCGTTCTCTTCTTCTCCACATCTTTGTCCTCTTCGCTGTCTGTTCGTCTAGGATCACTACATCCTCCCGGGCTTCCATTATCATCTCTCCTGGGATGATATTGAAGAATATTAGCAATCGATGCCTCTTCTGTGTATTCTCGGGGTCCTTGATAATGCACGGTCGAGAATCCCTTGGTGCTTCACTGTTTTCAATACTGAATATGGGCCTATAAAGGGGCACTTTGAATCCAACCCCTTTCCAACCAGCACCATGTCTCTTGGTTCAATATCGGGTATCGTGGACTGGTGACGTTTGTCTAATTTCTTTTTCATAGTTTTACGATACTTTTCTTTCTGGTTCAAATCCAGTTGCTTTTCGCAAAGTGTTATTTTTTCAACTATATCAAGTTCTTTGTCCCCAGGTAACCAACAGGGTTTTTGGAAAGCGGCGAAGTAAGGGCTGCATCCCAATGCTGCAGTGTGAGATCGGTTATGGTGACGAACAGCTGCTTCCAGAGCGCACTTCCACCCGCCTTTGAAGTTGGGGTATAAAGATAGGAATGTCTTTAAGTCCCGAATCACCCTTTAGCAAGAGAATTGGCTTCTGGGTGATAAGGTGCTCGAAAACGCAGCTCGACGCTTCTTGCTTCAGCTCAACGGCAAAGTTTTTCGCTTCGGAATGCCGGTCCGTTGTCCGCAACGATGACCTTAACATTGGAGAACATATCCCTCTCTGGAAAAGAAGTTACACAGTTCGCATCTTCTCTGCCAGCTTTAGCAGCCACCAACCGTGTACACTCGTCCACTGCAACGAGAAATGCTTTCGTCTTTTTGACCCCCTCGCCCTTCTTTTCGAGATGTAGTATTTTGAAGGGCACATTCGAGTACTCTGGACTGACCATATTGTTTCCACGTGGTCTCAACTTAGCCTTGCAAAGTTGGCAGTTGTGGCACGTCTTTATGTAGTTAGCGACATCTGTCTTCATGCCTTTCCAAGTGAATCTTTGCGTTAGCTTTCTGTATGTTTTAGGGAATCCATCATGGCCTCCCGTCTCCGGACTGTCGTGGTAGAGTCGCAGTATGGTCGGTATCGCTCTTTCGGGCACTTCTAGCTTCCCGTTTTGCACCTTCAGGTCTTGCGTTCCTTCCCACAATTTGCTTGCTTGAGCAACGAAGTGAGCCAAATTTGCTCATTACTTGCACGAGAAATCGAAACACATATTCAAATAATCAACAAAAATCCACTAATTATCTTTTGAAATAATTTCTTTACGGCACATATGGCAATTTACGAATTGTAGTCGGTGAGCTTGTCAGGAGTATCCACTTGGAATGAACTTCCAGAATGAGGCTCGTTTGGAGATATACGCCATCGAACTCGCGCGTAAAAACTCACTCTTGATTTGAACACTTTTCAACACAACGCTCTTTCATGCAATGGTGCATATAAGTAACCGGAACACCCATGCATTTCGCCCTGCACTTTTTGAAATTCTATCTCGAAACTGGTGCCCTCCTGGAAATTCATTTCAAGTGGATAGATCTTGCAAACTCACCGGCAACAATTCGTAAATTGTAATATGGGCCGTGAATTTATTAGTTACGAAGTTAATTATTTGAGTATGCGTTTCGATTTCTCGCGCTAGTAATGTCCGCCTCTTTGAATTACTCCTCTTCGAGTTACGTTGGTGCTTCAATGCATAAAACGACGTTTTGTTAAAAATAGTAACTGGAACGCCAATGCGTTTTCCACAAAGTTCTGGGCATATCTGCAACACCCAGTTCCGCACCCTGTCGCGTGCGAGGATCCTAATGCATCGTTAAAAGTTGTCCATACTATTGTCCCTTGAGGGATTTTCGTTCCACCAAGTTACTATCTTAGCCACTTGGGGGCCAAATTCGTCGTTTCTGCAGTTTGCAAAATGGCGGCACCCACGTCATCCGCAAGCTCCGCAGACACGGTGTATTGTAAACTTTTTTTACGAGCCATTAAGTGAACCTGCGCTGCTTTTTTCACTTAATGTATGTAGAAGACACTCTATAAGCTAGTCTAGAACGTAAAAGTTTGCTTTGCGCTTGCTCTGTTCTTTGACAGACGCTGGTAATGTCGAAGAACCAAATATTAACTTGATGCACTAGGATTTCCCCAAGCGGTGAATCTCAAGAATGCGCACTGATGACCTCAAGAGACTATTGAGGTCCGCATACTTGATTTCGAGGTCCGTGTCGGAAATCACACCAGTGGTTGTCTCTTTTCTGTAAGTAATAAAGGAGCGAACGGGGATTGCTCTTAACTTAGGAATGGTCTTTAACTTCTCCAGTATTGCTGAACTTTTCGCATCTACCGTCAAGATGTTCTTACGAGCGTTAATCCTGATTTCGTTGATTTGCCCAGGGGCCACACTTTCAAAATATTCTTTCAGAAATTGTATGCTGAGGGAGTTCATGCTTGTGACACCGAGAGCGGCACGTAAGAAATCATGAATGATTGCTGCTCACTCGGATTCGATGAAGTCGACTCACTCGACATCTGGCGCATCTTCTTCTACTTACGGCGGCTCATGGCTACGGTGAAATCACTGTCAGAGTCCATGACTTTCGGCGTTGAGCTCTCGCAGGAATCTAGCTGGTCCGAGATTCCGAAGGCACGTTGTCCAAAACTGAGCGATGGAGCAAATGAATGACACGGTTCAGGTGGTCTTGCGAGCGTCTTCTTGCTCATCCTTGACGAAATCACTTTCCCGAGTATGCCAATAACGTAAAAAACTGCATAACAGCGAGAGGCCCAGAGCACCGGTGATGATGATGATGATGATGATCCTTCACCATGGCTCGCACCCACTGAGGGGGATAGGCCAAGAATCGGGCGGCAGTAGGTAGCTAAAAAAAAAAATTCTTTTTGACAATGAGATACGCAAAGTAAAGAAGGCACAATCAAAAACAAAGAAAATTTTGTATACCTAGAGTATTGTGCCAACGAGCAGTCAGACTAACCGAAAGGTGAAAAATATAGTTATTATCAAGGTCAGAAAAAATACAATGTTACTAACGAATTTGGAGAAACAAATTTCAGTGAAATGAATACTGATCTGATAGGTAGAATAAGGTTACTATAATTAACAGGGTAATCGTCTTGTTTCTGTTAAAAATTGAAAGACTGCGCAACAAACGTCTCTGTGACAATAGCCGAGGGAGGAGGCCCCAAATGATAATAATACTGGTGTACTTAATCTTAATCCAATTTTGCAGAGTGGAGCTTCGAGTAATTTCGTTCGCTGGTTTGAATAACGTCGGCATGATAAAAAGTAGTGGTCTATTGTTTCAATTTCCTTACAATTTTGGCACAGAGGGGACATCTTCAGACCAGCTCTGTGTAAATAGAAATTCAATTCCGGGATGCGACAACGTAATTTGGAGAATGTAACTTCTAACTGCCGAGAAGGACACCACTGATTATTCCAGCCAAAACCGAGATGCTGAAAGTCTGTAGATGGGATCAGCGATAATTTGATTAAGTCATTTCGTAGGCTAAACGTTCTGAATCTCGATGCAGTGACGTAAGCTGTATCCGGTAAAATATGAAGCACAGGTCCATTTAAAGATGTTCTGGCTAATAAATCTGCCATTTCGTTTATGTATAAACCGCAGTGTCCAGGAACCCAGAGTAAATTAATTTTTTGTAACGTTGTAGGGATTAAATTTTGAAACACATTTAAGATAGTTGAATTCGTTGCCGAGGAAAGCGACACACATACCGACCGAGAGTCTGTTACTACGACAGCTGATAATTGATTCGGGGGTAGTTTGCGCAGTGCTAAAATAATCGCCAATAATTCTGCTATGAAAATAGTCGTGTAATCCGGAAGGCGAATAGAAAAGGACCAACTAAGAGAAGGAGAAAAGATGCCTACGCCAGCCTTTTCGTTTAACATTGAAGCGTCCGTGGCTATTATATTGTTTGTTTCCTGGTGAGAGAGGTAATCTTGTAATTGGTCATTTAAATATTGGAATGGCATTAGTTTAGCATTCGAGGGGAAGATATCGTCAAATTCAATTTGGAGGATTTTCTTGGATTGACTTATTGGGTGAATACATTGAATTTGTACATTCAGTGGTGATAGCTGTGCCTGTACGAATACGATCTGAGGGGTGTGCAGTCGCGACCAATGAGTATTAAAAAACGTACTTGGTTCATTAATGAAAACATACATTGATCTTCTTTGGGGAGAATCGTAAAACTTTAGGTACGTTTGGACAGTAAGGATTTGGAATCTACTAATTAAACATGGTAGTCGCGCTTCCATATACAGAACGTTGTTGCAACAAACTTAGGGAGTCCAAGGCACAAACGCAGAGCTTCCTTTTCTAATAGTACCAAAGGTTTAATTTTATAAGCTGGACACCCAGAAAATAAGACACAGCCAAATTCCATGATTGGTCGGACATACATTTTATATATCATAATTAATGTGTTTCTTCGCAGCCCGTATCGTCGGTTACTGATTTTACGCAACCATCCTACAGCCCGAGTTGCCTTAAACGCGACGTTATCAATGTGGCTTTTCCAGTTTAGTGTTCCGTCATATGTAATTCCCAGATATTTAAGAGAATCCACCTGAGGAATGAACTCTTGACGATACATCAGTGAAATGTGAACGGGAACATCTAAAGGAAAGAGAAGGAGTGCACTTTTACTAACGTTCAGAGACATATGTATGGTTTCAATCCAAGTTTCAAGCATAGATAAGTAATTTTGTACATTTGATAAGTGAATGTAGATCAGCATTCGATGCAAAAAAAGCGATGTCATCAGCATAACGTACACATGAATGTCCTGGAGCAGCGGGATGGAGCTTAAAATATATTAAATAAAACAGGAGATAATACTGATCCTTGTGGTACTCCCCTCTGTTGCTTATACCTAGACGATGAACTCCGTTTTGAAAACAGTAGAACTCTCTTTCCCTAAAAATTCTGACAACCACGCCGTGATGTATTTCGGAAACCGTAATTCTCTAATTGCTTTATCAGTATGCTATGTTCCACGGAATCATAAGCTTTTGCTAGATCCAGGGTCACTAATGCTGAATATTCTCTTCGGCGACGAGCAAGTTTTATGCGACTCTCTAAATCTACGTGCGCACACCAAATCGAGCACCCTGATCTAAAACCAATTTGACAGGGGCTAAGTATTAAGTTTTCAGAAATGTAGGTCGTAATTCGACAATTTAAATTCGTTCAATTAGTTTAACTAAGTTTGATGTTAGGGAAATTGGTCTATATTATCTAAATCATATCGACCTCCCTGTTTTTTAAGTATCGGAATTACCTTAGCAAGTTTCCATTCTGAAGGTACCCACGCATTTTAAAGAGTAATTTACCATATTCAAATTTCTTCTGGGGACAATTCATAGAGAATTTTTATCATGGCTGTGGTAACTCCATCTGGTCCTGGCGCTGAAGAAGGCAGATAGCGAACAACATCCGCCAGTTCTTGTGTTGTGACTTCCCTAAATTCCTCTAGTGGTAACGGTTTCACTATGTACGGTGGAATGATTGAAGTGAACCTATCTTTCAGTCCTTTTCCAATATTTTCTAATAATTCGGATAATTCACGTGGCGAAAGCACGGAAGAGTCAATATTTGCTGGAACTGGAATCATTTTTCGAGAGCGTAAAAACCTAAAAAGGGCTTTTTGTTTTTTGATTTAGACAGATGATTGTGTTTATTCATATCATACTCCTCTTTGGCTTTACCTATCGTACGCTTGAATGTTGCAGCAACAAATTGGTATCACTCCAATTCTTTGGACATTGATTACAAAGAAGTTGCTTCCAGGCAGCTTTTCGTTTTCGGTGGGCCCTCGCGCAATCTGAA